>NC_035163.2:24667255-24967255 GCF_001659605.2 Manihot esculenta
CCATTTCAGTTTGCAGACTCCCGCCAAAACCTGGAGGTGAACTGAGGTCCTCGATCTGATACTATCGACACTGGAACTCCATGCAACCTTACTATCTCGTCTACATACACCTGCGCCAACTTGTCCACAGAGTAGTTACTCCTGACTGGAATGAAGTGGGCAGATTTAGTGAGTCTATCCACAATCACCCATATGGAGTCTAGTCTGTTAGACGTCGCCGGTAACCCACTACAAAATCCATAGCTATGTTCTCCCATTTCCATTCTGGAATCGGCAGTGGGTTAAGCATTCCAGCCGGCTTCTGGTGCTCTAGCTTCACCCTTTGACATGTCTCGCAGGCTGACACGAACTGTGCCACTTCTCTCTTCATTGCTGGCCACCAATACACCCTTCTCAGATCTTGATACATCTTGGTGGCTCCCGGGTGAATGCTATACCGCGCATTATGAGCTTCCCTCATAATGTCTGCCTTCAAACTGCTATCATCTGGTACACATAACCTCTTACCGTGCCGAAGAATCCCCTCACGTCAAATCTGAACTCTGCACTGTTGCCAGACTGAACAGTCCTGGCAATCTTCACTAACTCGGGGTCTTCGTGCTGTTCAGAGCCACATTGCTCTAGAAAACTGGGGTCACTCTCATCTGTGCGATCAAAGCACCTGTACCAGATAACTGCAACTGTAACCCTCTTCCACGAGCTTGTAGAAATCCTTCACCACCGGTCTTCTCTCTACTGCAATGTGGGATAAACTGCCAAGTGATTTCGGCTTAAGGCATCAGCTACAACATTAGCCTTGCCCGGATGATACTGGATCTTACAATCGTAATCACTGAGCAATTCTACCCACCGTCTCTGCCTCAAGTTTAACTCTCTCTGACTTAAGATGTGCTGCAGGCTCTTATGATCCGTATAGATCTCACATTTTACCCCATAGAGGTAATGCCTCCACATCTTAAGTGCAAAGATAACAGCTGCCATCTCCAGATCGTGTGTCGGATAGTTCAGCTTGTGCTTCTTCAGCTGTCTAGAAGCATAAGCTATCACTCTGTCATTCTGCATCAACACACAACCTAATCCCACTCGGGATGCATCACAGAACACTGTGAAATCTTCATCACTGATCGGCAGTGCTAACACCGGTGCTGAAGTTAACCGTCTCTTCAACTCTGCAAAACTCTCCTCACATTCCTCTGACCATATGAACTTCTGATTTTTTCTGGTCAGTCTGGTCATAGGAGCAGCTATCTTCGAGAAGTCCTGAACAAACCTCTGATAGTAGCCTGCCAAACCCAGAAAACTCTTGATCTCTGTCACTGTAGTGGGTGTAGGCCAATTGGCTACTGCCTCTACCTTTTTGGGATCTACTGCTATGCCTTCCTCTGATACGACATGTCCCAAAAAGGAAATGCTCCTTAGCCAGAACTCGCACTTGGAGAACTTGGCATACAAGCCATGCTCTCTCAAGGTTTGCAGCACTATCCGCAGATGCTGGGCATGGTCCTCTGCATTCCTGGAGTACACCAAGATATCATCAATAAAGACGATCACAAAACGATCCAAGTACTCCCTGAAAACCCTGTTCATGAGATCCATGAATGCTGCAGGGGCGTTAGTCAACCCGAACGGCATCACAAGGAACTCATAATGCCCATATCTAGTTTTGAAAGCCGTCTTGGATACATCTCCTGTATTGAATTTAGGAGCATCCAACTTTAAGTACTCGGTCATCTTCACCTTACTTCCCCCTGAAGAACTGGGTTGTTGTGCTTCCACAACAGGGGCTACTGGTTCAGGAGGTGGTGGTGGAGGAACTGGTTCCCTCACTTCAGGTTGTACTGGACTTGGATGAACAGGTGGGGGTGGATACATGTGATATGGTGGATAAAAGGAAGGATAGGGCATATATGGCATGTAGGGTGGATATGGGGCAAAACTGGAGTAATCCGACGTGCCTCCCATCGGATACTCTGGGCCCTGAGGAAAGGGTGGATAGCCAAACCCCGAGGCCTGCATGCCTCCCTGGGACTCCCCCATACCTTCTTCTGACCTTCCTACACCCATGCTTACATCTCTACTCTGCTCCTCTTCCATCACCCCTCTTTCTTCTACTGACCTTCCCTCTCTACTTACTCCTCTCCTGCTCTCGTCAGAAGACCTTCTCGGGTCTCGTGACGTTCCTTCCCTGCTTGACCTGTGAGATCTTGCCCTTGGCAAGGCAGGTGGACGAGCAGCTGTACCCTCACTTACAGGTGGGACTCCAGTCAATCTCGCGGATCGACGAGTTCCTCGCATCTTCACTCTCTGGAGGACAACAAAGCACATAATACATAAGCAACACATCAAAAAAAATGCACATGCATAACTCATGGCATTGCACATCAGCATATAGCGACAGGACTAACATCCTATCCTAGTGGACATGTTTTTCCTATGGTGCTTGACCTGCTAAACCTCTCTATGAGCCCACAACTCTCTCTCTATAGGTCCGACCATATGAACCTAGGGCTCTGATACCAATCTGTAACAGCCCGGAAACCGAACTGCCACCGGCACTAGGATCCAGATCGACTTAAGGTCGCCGGGACCCGTAGTAAGCCTGCTATCCTGTTTGTATACCTGTGAAATCCCATACATGATCATACATGTGCTGTAAAAACATAAAACTTTTCTTCATTCCAAGGCTTAACCTGTGCATGCACTCTCTCTGTTCTCTACTAATCCCTACTAGAGCTCCTCATGGCTCTAGGCGGATCAAACTCAGAATGTTAAGCCTGGTTTTGCTCATAAACATACAACCATAAAGAAACATACATAAACTGATCATGTGACTCCACAAAGGGATTACAAGTCTTATAGTCAAGCACTAGGCTATACATTGTACATATACATTCTCTCTATCCATTTACATGTCCACACTAGCTCTCTTCCTGTACCCTGCTGAGTTCTCTCTGACCTCTGAACCTGCACAACTGGAGTTAGGGGAGAGGGATGAGCTACGATAGCCCAGTGAGTAGAATAGTAATAAAATACCAGGTGATAAAACATGCTCTCATGGAATGCAACACATAATCACATCACCTCGGCCGGACGGATCAAAACTCCCTCTATCTCATCTGGGGTACCTAAGTACCATGTGCCTGGTCCCCGTAGGGCTGTTCCAGGTCTTTGTGTTGTGCCTGGTCCCCGTAGGGCTGTTCCAGGTCTTTCCTCTGAGGGCTAATGAATCCTCACGAAGTCCGTGCCGTCTCACATAAGCAATGTACAAGGAGCAATGCCAAGTACAAGGATAAATGCAATGCATCATCTTTGTGAACACTAATGCACTCACCCTATAGCATATTCATGATGCATGAAGCATGATAAAATATCAGTTCTCATATTAAAACATTAAGTTAAATTCCACTCACCTTTAGGTATCTCTGAACTGACTCTGCAGGGTTTGACACTGGACTCACTGCTGACTTCCCTGATTCCTCTGGTCCGTACCTACACAGGTGGACTGAAATGAGGGACTAAACTCACTCAAGAACATCTCTCAGAAACTCCCCAAAACCCCTCTAACCAATCCTAAAGCCATCATAGAAAACATGCAAAAGAAAGTTGGACAGGGCACTTTCGGCGGCAAGTTCGGCGGCCGAAACCCCACTCCAGAGACAAAACTCATGCATGTTCGGCGGCACCTTCGGCAGCCGAAGGTCTCGTCCAGAGACGAAACTCACACATTTTCGGCGGCCGAAAGTCCCTTTCTAAACCGAAAGCCTAGCTTTCGGGGGCAACCTTTGGCAGCCGAAACTGCCTCCACAAAGGGTTCGGCGGCCGAACCTTCCTTCGGCGGCCGAACCTGGTTTTGCCCGAAGGACAGAACCCTGCTCTGTTTCATGCAACCTTTGCCCAAAAACCTACAAACATGCATATCAACTACTCCCAACTAGCATATACAGAGATATATGCACAAAGGGGTCTAAAACTACCCTAAAACCCCAAACAAACATAGCACATAACACTGAAACATGGTTGAACACCACAAATCATCAAAAACCTCACCTAAACCTAAACATGCATACTACCCATACAAACTTCAGAAAACCTTTCAAAAGCATCAAAGAAGCTCAGGATCTTCACTTACCTCTTACACAACTTGAGGATGAAGGATCCTAACGTGGAGATATGAAGAAAAGCTCTTCCAAAGCTCCAAGCTTCAAAACTTGGTTCTTTTGCTCAAAACCTTCAAAAGTCACCAAAACTCGTAAAACTCTTGAAAGATTTGATGAAAATCATGGAAAACATGCAGGTCAACGTAGGAGAGGCTGAAACTCACCTCTGGCTGCAAGTGGAGGAGAAATAACCTCCTTCCACCGACCCTTGGCCCTTTTATAGGTGGCTGGCCAGACCACCTTCGGCAGCCGAACGTGAAGCCGCAACCATGCAATGTTCGGCGGCCGAAAGTGACCTTCGGCGGCCGAACCTTTGCATTTCTCCCTTGTTGCCTTTCTTTCAAAACTCAAGTCTTTTAACACTTCAAAACATGAAAACAAGTGAAAATACCTTGGAAAACATATGCATTACCCTTCTCGAGGGTTCCGCCACCCGAGATTCCACCGGACTACAGGAATGTCGAGGCCGGACTCGAGCCGGGTATTACAGGACCATCTGCCTCTTTTCCTTGCTATTAAATACTTTGTGGATCGGCGTCATGCTCATCGGTTCCGATTTGAGAATACTTGGCTTTGTGAGCCAAGCTGTCGGAACCTAATTTCAGATATTTGGCAGCAATTTGCAATTATGGATGTTGGGGACAAGCTTGTGGCGTATAGTAATGCTTTGAAATCATGGGGTGCGAATCTTAAAATTCTTCATAAAGCTGAGATGGAAGAGTGCTTGTTGCTATGTCTCATCTTCGAGGCTCTCATATTCAGGTACATATGGATGAGTTTTTAAGAGCTAAATCTCGTTTCTTTAAGCTTTTAAATCTCCGTGAGGTCTCATGGAAGCAACGTGCCAAACAATTTTGGTTTAAGGAGGGTGATGCTAATACCAAATTTTTCCATAATGTTGCTTCTGCTCGAAAGCGGAAAAAAAATAAAATTTATAGATTGCTAGATGACTCGAATGTGTGGCATGATAGGAGTTCGAGTTTGGAGGGGGTGATGTCTGATTATTTTATATCTCTCTTTACTACTCAAAATTGTAATTCTGAGCCAATCTTGCAGTGTGTTCCTCTTTTGATGTCTCAAGATCAGAATGACTCTCTTTTAGCTCCTTACAGTTTTTATGAGGTTAAGTCTGCAGCATTTTCTATGAAAATTGATAAATCACTTGGGTTAGATGGCTTCAATCCTGGCTTTTTCTAGCATTATTAGGATATCATTGGAGAGGATGTGTCTCGCTTATGTATTGATTGCTTGAATTCAGGGTTTTCCCCTATGAAATTGAATGAGACTGCTTTAGTCTTGATCCCTAAAAAGAATGTCCCTGAGCGGATGAGTGATTTGTGCCCTATTGCCTCTGTAACGTGGTTTATAAGATCATGACTAAGATGATAGTTAACCGTCTTAAGTCTATTTTGCCTTCTATTGTCTCGAAAAGGTAGAGTGCTTTTATTTTTGGACACAACATCCAGGATAATATTATTTTAGCTCTTGAACCTATGCATGGTTTTAGTATTTCTAATCGGAAGAAGGAGTTATCTGGGGCTCTTAAAATGGACATCAACAAGGCCTATGATAGAATGGAGTGGGGTTTCATTCGTGACATGTTTCTTCAATTGGGTTTTGCATAGAGATGGGTTGATTTGGTGTTTTTTTTGTATTTATACTGTTTGTTATTGGATTCTTCGTGAAGGCAGAGAGATTGGCCCTATTTCTCCTTCAAGGGGTTTGCGGTAAGGGTCCCTTGTCGCCTTATTTATTCATCTTTTGTGCAGAGAGGCTATCCCGCTTATTGCAAGATAGTATTCATCGTGGCAGTCTTCATGGTTATAGGATCTCTCAGGGTGGTCCACAAATTTCTCACCTATTTTTTGCTGACGACAATTTGGTTTTTTTCAGAGCAAATGTTCAAGAAGCGTTGGAGATTAAGTGTATTCTTCGCATTTATGAGAATGCTTCTAGGCAATTGATTAATTTTCAAAAATCATCTGTTTCTTTTAGCAAGCATACTCCTGTGGCTCTTTGCGACTCTATTTGTTCAGTGCTCCAAGTTGAAGAGAAGTCAGATTTGGATAATTATTTGGGCCTCCCATCTCATGTTAGCAGAAACAAGAAAGAAATTTTTAGTTTTGTTAAGGATCAATTGTGGAAGCGGTTGAATTCTTGGAAGCATCGAGCGTTGTCTCAAGCAAGAAAAGAGATTCTCTTGAAAACAGTTCTCCAATCTTTGCCTAATCATGTCATGAGTTTGTTTTTGCTTCCTCGGACTTTATGTTTTGATTTGTAAACAATTATGACTCGATTTTGGTGGAGTAAGGAGGCTGAACAAAATTGTGATACTCACTGGTTGGGGTGGCATAGGATGGCGAAGCATAGGCTTGAAGGAGGATTAGGTTTTAAAGCTTTTTATGAGTTTAACTTAGCCATGCTTAGCAAACAAGTTTAGAATATTATTACTAAGCCTCATTTTTTAGTTGCCCGTTTCATTAAAGCTCATTATTTTCCATCAACTTCTTTTTTTTATGCTTCTTTGAGTAACAATCCTAGCTATTTGTGGCATAGTATTTAGAGTCTCAGAGTTTAGTAAAATCTGGTGCTTATTGGAGAATTGGGAATGGAAGGTCAATTTATATTTAGGATCACTATTGACTTAAAGATGCGCCTAATTTCTTGATTTTGACATCTCCTCCTCCACATTGTGCTCTCTCTGTTGTTTTAGAACTTATGGTAGGCCATAGATGGAATGAGGAATTAATTGCTCGGTTGTTCAGTGATAGTGACAAAAATAGTATTTTGAATATCCCGTTAAGCTTTTCTTCGCATCAAGATGCTTGGTACTGGAAATTTGATTCCAAGGATCGCTATTCTATCAAGAGTACTTATAGATTTTTGGTGGATGGTTTTCGTGGTCAGGAAGATAGTGAGATCTGGGCTCGGATTTGAAAGATGAAGGTGCCTCCTAAAGTGATTAATTTTTGTTGGCATGCTTTAGTTAATATTATTCCTTGCCTCTATTTGGTTCAATCAAGAAGAGTTCCTGTTGATTCTTTGTGTCCTTTATATCATGGAGCTCCTAAAACTGTCTTGCATATTCTTGTTCAATACCCTTTTGCCCAAAGCTGCTGATTGAGTTCTCCATTGGGTTGGCCTGCACCATCTATTGTCTCTCTTAGGGAGTGGTTTCGTTGGCTTTCCTTTCTGCTTCTACTGATGATGCTTCCCTTATTCTCATGATCTGTTGGACTCTATGGTATAATAGAAATAATATTGTTTGGAAAACTCAAGGTAGGACTGTGAGTGGTGTGTTCTTTATGGTGCTGAATATTTTGCAGCAATGGAGGAGGGCACATACTGCTACTGTCAATCACAGCAGTACTGCATCGGTTTTGAATGTCTGGTCTCCTCCTCAATAGGGTTGGAATTAAAATTAACATTGATATTTTTTTAAGCTCGCAAAAAGATTCGCTAAGTTTTGGTTGTGTGGCCCGAGATGCTAATGGTTGTTCTATAGCGGCTAAGGCCGGATGTTTTCGCAATCAAATAGAGATTAAGTGCGCTGAGACTATGGCTATTAGAGAGGCATTAAGCTGAATTAAAAAGTGTGGTTGGGATAGAATACTTTTCGAATCAGATGCTCAAGTTCTAGTTGTGTTCATTAACAACTCATTTTGATAATTTATCATCCTTTGGTCTTTTAGTTCAAAATTGTAAATTGCTTTTATCCAGATTTATTTGTGGAAGCAAGATGTGTTTATGTTCTCATATCTGCGAATGATGTCACTAATGTTTGAGCAATATTGGCTCATTCCAATTCAAGCCAAAGAATTCGGGTTAATATCCCTGCTCCTCATATTATTTCTTTAATCACTTTGAGTTAATGATATTTCTCTTCACCTCTTAAAGCCAAAAAAATCCTCCAAAATAAACAAGGCTTTAGTGTTGGAACCAAATGAAAAAATAGTCACTCCAACTTAGTTTTTTTTAACTTTTAAGTTCAACTTATAAATTTATAAAATATTATAAACAAACATGTTATCTAATTTTTATAATTTATAATTTAATTTTACTAGTTTAAGAGTTTATAATATAATTTGACTAGTTTATAAGTTTAATTAATTTGATAATAATTACATTGTTTTTGAACTTTAATAAGTACATTAAAATTTAAATTCTATTTTTTTCATGAAAAATATTATTTTAAAAAATATTTTTCGTACTTCCTGTTGTTTGGAACGGTAAAAAAATTTATTAATAAAAAATATTTTTTATCAAATAAAAAGGTGAGGTATATTTCAGGAAATTATTTTTTGCACCTTAATATTTTTATTAAAATTTTTATATATAAATTTTTTAATAAATTTTACTTTTAAAATTAAAATTTAAATAATAAAAAATAAATTATCCCATTAAAAAATATTTTTTAAAAAATATTTTTTGATTGAATTAAAAATATTATGGTTTCCATTCTTATCGTATTTTAAAAAATATATTTTTTAAATATAAATTATTTTCTACAAATACGATTTAATTAAAAATATTCTGAATTCAATTCTTATAGTCTCTTTATCTTTTAATTCAAAAACAAAAAAAAACCTATGTGTCTTGGCACCTTGCTGGTTTCACTGTGCTTAAAACAAATCCGGCCTTATCTTTTATGTGCTATTTAAGTGATTAATTTCTTTTTATATTTAAAAGGTCAAGAATTATATACTAGAAATTAAAAATATTAAATTTTATTTTTTAATTTAAATTTATTAAAATAGACTAAATAGAATATTATTAATATTTTAATATACTAATATAATAAATTGTTGATGCCATTACTTTCTAAAACTGCAAATAATTATTAATTATTTTCCTATGGTTATTTTATTAATTGTTGATTCCATTAATTTAAGAACAATTAAGGTTAATAATTATTAATTATTTCAAATTAATGTAATATAAAATAACTAATAAATGTAATTTATATGGTTATTTTATTGAAAACAAAGTAATAATTATTTTGTTACAAAGGCTCATTAAAATTTTATTAAAAAATGTTTATTTTACTACAAATTTAACTTTAATTTTTTTCTAAAGTGTGTATTTTTCAAAATCAATCACATTATAGGAAATATGTCATATAAGAAAAATGATATAAAATATAAAAATATTTGTGTATTTTCCAAAATCAATCATATTATAGGAAATATGTTATAAAAAATGATATAAATAAAAAGTATAAAAATAATATTTTCTCTAATTTTTTTAAAAAAATTAAATTATATGATTTGTAATTTTTATCTTACACATTTGATAATACATAAATATTTAAAGATATTAACACTTTAAAATATGAAGGTACAACTTTTTTTTAAATAGAGTAAAATATTATTGTTAATAAATAATATAATGTCATTAATTTAATATATTTTTAATTATATTAATTTTAAAAAATTGAAGGTGCTGAGACCTTGATTGTAAAATAATTAAAAAAAAAAAACAATCGAGTCTGACCTTAGAATGTAAGATGAACGAATTTAAAATAGCTAGATCACTTCGGGAATTGTTATAATACTCCTGCTACTTTATGGAGAGAATTACTCTCATGAATCTTACAATCGTTTAGGCTGAATCAGGGCCGACAAAATAAATCAAGTGGATTTTATTTGGATTGAGTCAGAATCCACGAAAACAAATCAAGTGGATTTGGAATATCTCTATACAGGCCTGTCCAACGGTTTTTTGCTGGATTCTAATATGCATGACAGACCGGATCATCTATAAGTCCAAATTCAATAAAAAAAAAATCAACCCGACAATGAAATATAAAAAAAAAGAGCAAATATTATTCCTTCACAGCTTTATTGGTATGCGTATTGAAGAAAATTAAACATGATATAAATAAAGTGATTAATAATACTGTACATATGAATATGTCCAATAGAGACGGATATCATATAAACTGTACATACGAATTTGTAATAGATATCACATAAAGGTCGTAAGTCGTTATTAGTAAGTAAAAAAAGAAAAAAAACTCTTTTCCTTACACGCGTAAACTAAATCCTATTACGAAAATATCAGAACATCAATATGTTTTTAAAAATATTTATCAGTTCCTCCTCTACTTAAAATCATTCTAATATCAAATTATTTAAATATTCTGTTAAAAATCATTAACGTTAATTCGATAAATTAAATGTTATAATTATTTAAAATTATTAAAACAATAATAAACATTTAAAATTATAAAAATTAAACAGTATAAATATTAAAATTAAAATTTTTGATAAAAAACGAAGAAATTAAATTTTATAAAGTAATTTTAAAATAGCGATATAATTTTCTAAATATCTATAAAAAAAATAGTAATCCCCTTATTTTGCATAGAAAAACTTATGTAAAATTGAATTCAATAAATGCAAAGAGGTGAATAGACTAAAGTATAGTTTTACACTCCCTAATTAAGTTTAATGAAATTCATTAATTTATTCCTTAAGTTTTTATTTTTAAAATTATATTATGAACTTTATGATTTTTATAATTAAAAAATATACTTAATTTGAGTTAATTTATAATTTAAGTATAAAGACTTGAACCTAAATCTCCATGTAAATAAAATACTTTCAAATATTGATAAAAATTCTGAAAGTAGAAAACTTTATTTGTAGTGAACCGAATTAATATAAATATTTTCAAAAGTAAATTGCATTAAAATGCAAACAATACCAAGTAAATTCCACTAATGACCACCAATTTATAAAGGGTTCTATAAGAACATGTCAAGGACAAATTTCTATTGTATTTCCGAGTTAGATATATAGCAAATTTGCAATATTGCCTCTACGGGACCATGCAAAGCTAGAAATCAATGAGCTTGCTCAAGCACTAATAACGGTACTTGGTGGAATAATCTTTTGGAGCAATGACCAAACCCCGGCCCTTCCTTGCTCCACGGTAAACAGTTTCAACTATGTCGATGAACTCTTGTTTGTCTTTAAGAGCCCAGTTAATCTTGTTGTTATTTCCAGTTCCAAGATCAATCATAATGTGTTTGTTCCTGAAGAAGAACATGACCGTGGATGGATCATACAACTCATACATGGTGTTAAAATCCGGTACCTCTGTGATGTCCACTAGATAAATGACGGCAAAGTTTTTTATCTTCTCAGCAACTGACGCCAGGACTTCATCCATCTGAAAGCGAGGAACAAAATGAAACAATTACAACTTCATAATGGAATTAGCAAGATCAAATAACAAGAAGCAGAGGATATCTAGAGAGATGCATAATCTTGGAAACTCAAGCTAAGAGTACCAGCATAACTCTTGAGCAGCTCAAGAGATAATTCAGAACCTGTACAAGGCACTCAAAATTGTTGTATGTTGCAGTCCAAACGCCTAAAGCTATTCTGAAAACTGAAATAGAAATTAAATCTCACAAATGCAAGAAAAAGGAAACTACTGCATAAACATTAGCAGAAAGTAGAGGTCATAAAGCTCACAACCTCAGAAATCAACGCGTTATGCAAATGCAGTCACGGACTTTTGTGTGTTCTCCACTCTATGATGAGAGAAAATAAATTTGCATAAATTGTTAGAGCATGATAGGCTATTACTCGAGAAAAATAAACAATACTAATTCAAAAAATAAATGCAACAGTTTGAAAATCAGATTTTCAGCACATTTAAGAATTCCCGAATTGCATGAACAAGAGATAACAGTCCAAAAAATAAACAATTAAAAGAACTAGAATGCACCCAAGGAAAGAAAATAAAAGAATTCCTGTGAAGCAGCAAGTATGCAAAGCGCTGCCAAGACTATAAATCCTGCAATAAGCAACTCAAAAGGGAATAACAAGCTGAATGTTGGCCTTTATGTGGACTGCAATGGAACTTACACTCAATATGCCAAATTACAACACATCCAAACCATTAGCTTACCAAGCAATACCAGAGCATATATTACAAGCAATTTTTACTATAATTCAGTTAAATTTCCCAAATATAATTTTGCTCAACAGCTAATTTTCTGGTTTTAAATTTCGTTTTGAAATTAGACTACTGCTAGAAACTTTCCGATTATTGGGTAACCTTTTGAATTTTATAACACGTATGTACCTTAATCTTTCCTCAATGGCATCTTTTTGACGGTTCTGCAATCCAAATAAATATAAAATTATCCAAACTTCATTTTCAAGCTAACAAATAACAAAGATAAGAAATTCTAAAGATCAATGCCTCGTTCATAAAAATACCTTCAGTAACGGGCGCAGCACTACAGCCCTACGGGTTTGACTCCTAACAAAAACCATGCCATTGAGCCAAAGGAAAGAGATCAGAAACCAAATTGCCACACGCAACAATCAAGCACATAAATTCTTTAAATGCGCAGATTGAACCAAGTCTATTCGTGAAAGGAAGGGAGAAAAACACACCTGCATGCACGTATCGTCCCAGTCATGGCCAAAACGGATGATCACAACCCGCTCTTCTTCGGCAAGAATAGCCTGATCGACGGCCCACCCTGTGTGCAAGTGCGGCAATAGGTAGGACATTGTTTGCTCTTCTCTTCTCCTCTACGATCCCTATCGTTGTTCAGTTGCATTATAGTTTGGAATTTATAGGAAGACTCGAAGACTCTGGAAGAAGCCTGAACCTCCCGCGTTTGTTCACATAATTATGCTACGCCACGTATCTTCTAATAAATCGACAAAAATGAAAGAAGTTGGCTAGACTTGTCAATTTAAATCCACAAAGAATCAATCTCGGGTTCTTTTTATCCGGGTTGACAATTCCCCATCAAAATTTTCAATTTCCGTCCGCCCACTAGTGGATTGGGCACGGATCCACATGATCAACCCGATAATGATTTTCATAAAAGTAAGTTTTTTTTTTTTTAAATGCTAGCTAGTCATCATCCTTTTAGAGACACTAATATTAATTAAACGTGTATTGTTTATTATATATACTCGTATTTTTTTTATATATTTATATTTATTATATTTTTTATATAAAATAATTTTTAAATAATTACTAATATTATAAATAATGAAAAAAATTAATTAATAAAATATAAATATTAATATAAAATAATATAAATTTAAAATAATACAAAATTTAATTTAATTTAAATTTTTTATAAATATTAAAATATACAATAAAATTATTTTTTTCAAATGAATACTTAAATATATCAATTTTAAATATAATAGTTTAATTTTTATTTTCTATAAAAAATACAATTTTATAAAATTTACAATAATAAAATATATAACATATAATTTATAACAAAATATAATATTTATTTTGAAATTAGTTAATATTAATTTTTTAATTGAGTAAATCTATTTCTAAATTATATAATCGAACTAATAATAAAATTTAGTAATTTTATATTTTTTTAAAAGAATTACGAATTATGAATAAAAATAATTTATATATTGATTATTATTTTTTCTTCCATATTAATAATTTCGTTTATAAATTAACTATAAAAATATAAATAAAATAAAATCGTGTTGAAAATAATTAATATTTTATTAAAATATTATGTTAGAATTTTTATAATAAATAGATGTACAAAAATAATAAATAAACTATTTTAGTTATCTTGAAACTTAATTTAACATATTAAAAAATTGATATAAATAATTTTTTTATAACTCTTTTAAATATATTAAAAAATTAATTATATAATTACTTTATTTTTTTTAAAAAGGATAAGATTAATATTATCAAATTTATTGATTATTATCTTATAAATTTAAACTTTTTATTTTATAATTTAATTTAATGTTATAACTACTATTTTAATATTTTTCAATAAATATAAAATTATCATTATCATTTAAATAACTTCTATTATCACTTTATTATCCTTATAATGAACGTTTTAAATTAAAACACTTATTTATCAATTTAATATTATTAAAATTAAAATTTATTTTAAAAATTTTATCTCAAAATATCTATTTTATTATTTATATATATTTTAAAATTAAAATAATTATTTACTAACTTAAAATTAATTTAGATAATAAAAGTATTATTCACTTTAAATTTTTAATATAATGATTAATAATATAAACAACTAATTTATTATCTTGTAACATAATATTACTATGCTTTAAAAAAAAAACATAATATTACTAAATTTATTAATATTTTATAATTAACAATAAAGGTATATAATTAATTTTTAAAAAATATTAAAATGTTAACATTTAAAATTAAGTTGATTTTTCAAACTATAATCTATCACTGTATTTATTTATTTATTTATTTTTATAATTTTAAATTAACTTTTTATTATTTTTTAGAATTTATTAATATTTAAATGTGTTGTTTTGATAATTTTATATAAAAATTTTAATTTTTTAATATATATATATATATCATAATTTACATATTTATTTAATTAATTTAAATAAATTGAGATAATAAAAATTATTGTTTACTTTAAAATATAAATATAAATATAAATAATTAAAGCAATAACTTATTATATGATAATTTTATGTAATTAAAATTATTAATTTTTTATAATTACATATAAAATTTTTTTAGATTATATTAAATTTGTTAGATTTTTTTATATATATTGTTGATAGTTAATTCTTAAAATTATTATAGTCAGTTTAATTATTATCTTCTAATTTTAATTTTAAAAATTTAGATTTATTATTTAATAATTTAATATTACTACAATTATTTTAATATTCTTAATTAAAAATTAATTTGTCATTATCCAAATTATATTATTATTTATTATCCTATAATTTCTAATATTAAAATTTAAATTTTTTTATTATTCATGTATATCCTAAAATTTACATATTTATTTACCAATTTTAAATTAATTTTGATAATAACAATTATTTTCATTTTAAAAATAAAATATAATTGTTATAATTAAAAGATCAATACATTATCTAATAATTTTATATTATCAAAACTATTATTTTTATATTGTTTTTATAATTAATTAAAATTTAATTTCAACTTTTAATATAATTATTAATAATTAAAAGAACCACTTATTATCAAATAATTTAATATTAATAAATTTTTATTTTATATTATTTTTTATAATTATTTAATATTTAAATGTAAATCTAATAATAGGATATATGATAATTATTTTAATATTTTTAATTAATATTTAAAATTATTATTTTAATAATCTTATCTAAAAAATAATTTAAATATTATCAAAATTATTAATTTTTAATAATTATCCTACATACTTATCAAATAAAATTAATTAAACTCATAAATAATAAATTTAAAAATGCATTAATTTTAAATGATCAATATCTAAAATCATTTTAAAAAATTATTTAACTAATTTAAAATTTAAAGCTAATTGTAAATAGTAAATAACATAAAGTAAAATTGGCATGGTGAAACTAAAGTTCATATTGGATTAGAGCAATGAATTTGCATCTATTTGTGTTGAAAGAGGCTAAAAGTGACAGATTCAACTCACAATCTAGCTCTGCAAAGAAAAAGAAAAAAAAAATTATTTAATTTTTATTGAAAATTTTATTAATGGATTACTTAATTTTAAAAAGTACGTCAAATATTTTTAAAAATTTTAAAAATTTTTTATTAATTAGTCATTAAAATATTTACTAATTGATTATTAAATTATTTTAGATATTTTTATAATATTTAATTATTAATATTAATGAAAAAATTATTGAAAATTTAAAAATATTTTAATATATTTTTTAAAATTAAAAAGATTAATTAACGTATTTTTCATTTCTCATTATAAAAGAAAAATTAATATTTAATTTTTAAATATTATTATTATAGATAAATTAATTTTTATTTTTTAGAAATTTATTAAAATATTTTTATTTTCTAAAATAAATTTTCATTTATTTTTATTATTAAAAATATAATAAAAAAAATAAATTATCACTATTTTTCTTTTTTTATTTTTTTTAAAGAAGAGAAAGAGGAGAATTTAATAGATTTGAAAAAAAAAATATATTTTAATAAATTTTTAAAAATATAAAAATTAATTTATTAATAATGATAATAATTAAAGATTAAATAAAAAAATTTATTTAAAAATAAAATAAAACTTTAAAAATTATCTTTTTTATTTGTTTATTTATTTTTAATAAAAAATAATAAAATAATGATTTTATTAATAAAAAGTATTTTAATAAATTTTTAAAAATATAAAAACGAACTTTTTAATAATATCGAAAACTAAATAATAAACTTTGATCGGTCGGATCAGTGTATACCAAAACCCGACCCGCGATTATCTTAGTCGGCTACAATACGAGTTTATAATAGGGCTGAGCTTGCAATTTTGCAGGCGATCCATAAACCCTAGTCTCGATATTACACCGCAGCCTAGAAAGGAAACTTAAGGCGCTTCACTTTGGTGTCTGTCTGCGGCCGAGACGTTGGGGTTTTAATTAAAACCCTTCGCACTATTCTTTCATCACCACCAACACGATCATGGCTATGAGGGCAAGGGCCGCTTTGGCTGCAGCTCCCCGCAGCTTGCTTCGCCTCTTCTCAACAAATTCCACTCCATCCTTCATTCCTCCTCCCA
This sequence comes from Manihot esculenta, assembly GCF_001659605.2. Classification (NCBI taxonomy): domain Eukaryota; kingdom Viridiplantae; phylum Streptophyta; class Magnoliopsida; order Malpighiales; family Euphorbiaceae; genus Manihot; species Manihot esculenta. The sequence goes on from NC_035163.2 coordinate 24,683,975, forward strand.
CCTCCGCGGAGACTTCTGCTCGACAACAGGCTGACCCCAACACTAATCTCTTTGTCTCTGGCACGTACCCCTCTCCTAATCTCTTTCTTCATTTCCCTGTATTCTCTTTCAGTTATATCAATTGGCTCTGTTGATGATCATCATTTGGTTTTGTTAAAAGCAGATAAAATGTTGGAAATGACAGGAAATATGTAAAATTTATGAAATCTGATTTTTGTTGTCAGTAAACAACCTTAATTTGATTTGATTGCTGTGTTGTTTTGTTATTGCATATTTCTCCTTTTATATAGCACAATTTATTGAGTTCTGTCACTTTGGTTTGTGAGTTCAATGTTGTAATCGTATTGCAAAATCGTTGTTTAGATAACTTTTGTTTTTGCTATATTATGTGTGTATTGGAAATTGTTTTGGTTTTTGTCTTTCCTTATTAGTTACTTGTATGAAAAATTTAATCATTTGATTTGTTTCTTCGTATGCTGTGGATGCATTGCAGCTCGAGATAAGTGTTTGCTTTTCTGTTGATTATTTCGTAGCATACATAAGATCAGCCGTTTTCATGCAATGGAATCTAGGTGATAATGAAGCAACCCAAATGTAGTAAGTGGAAGTATAAAGTGCAAATGGATAGTATGGTAAGGGATAAGGGATTTTGTAATCCATTCACAGAATTTAAATATTTGTAAGGTTTAGAAACTTTACAAGTTTCTAGTTCTTTTTGGAATTGTGTGATTCAGTTCTTTCCCTAGTTGTGGTGTTGGTGGGATCTTGGTTGTGACCCTAGGAAATCCAGAACTTGTCACCCGAGGTTGCCAAAATTCATAAGTTGCTACTTTATTTTTAATCCTTGATAGTTTTAAAGGGAACTAACCCATGACTGGTCACTGATGCCTACATTTCTATGAAAATGCAATGTTAAGTTGAGAGGCGTTGCCACCAATATAATAGACTGTCATATTGACTGAAGCTTGGAGAAGAGAAGGAAGATAGCATATCTAATGTTTTGACTTGTAACTCAATGGAACTCCTTTTTGGTGACAAGATTATTGGCTTGAAGCATGTAATCCCAATGAACTAGAATCAGTGTTATTAAAAGCACCAAAAAGCGTCAGGCCTCTTGCAAGAGCTGAGCGCCTTTCCTCACCTTGCTCGAGGCGCAAGGCGAGGCGAGGCATTGCCTCTTGAAAATAATATGCATGACTTTTTTCTTTCTTTCTTTCTTTCTTTTCAAAAGCTAAACCTTAATACATATTTCTTTTTGAAGCAGCTGATTGGAGAGCTAAATTTTAGGTACTAATTAGATGATATATCTCCATAATTATATTAATTAATTAGAGATGCATTTTTACTCATGGCTGCCAAGTGAATAGTGATGCATGAGAGAGAGTTGAGGATCTGTGGATGGAGGCTGGAGTGTGGATCTGTGACTCTGAGTGGGAGAATGATCACATAAAATGAACAGGAAGCATAAAGCTATAGATGGAAGAAGAAGAGGAAGAAGAATGGTGGGTCAGAGGCGGAGATTTAGATGGAAGGGCAAAGTGAAAACAGGGTCTAGGGGGTTAGTTTTGAGATAATTATTATATATAGCTGTGGCCAAAATGAGAAGTACTGGAAATTGGTTCAGCATTCCTATTTAACTGAACTGAAAATGGAAATTTCTGAAAAGCTTAGTGAACTAAAATTAAAAAACTAAATTGAGTTGTTTTAGTTTGGTTTTTCTGTTATAGCAAAAAAGTGCTCGCACTTAATCTTTGATGTTAATAGCATAACAGGAAACTTTTTTGTGATCATTCTGCTTTTTTTTTGCCCCCTTTTAGGTGATTACCGTTCTTTATTTCTGGCTTATTTCCTTCTACATGATTAACTAGTTTGGGTTTGGTCATATGATCATTTTCTTTCATTTCTTTCTGTTTAGAGGTAGAGCTTCAAAGTTCCAATTTTAGACCTTTTTGGGTTATTCCGGTTAATATAATGAGATGAAACAATTTTTTTCCCTGGTTAACTACTAAAAGTCAGACAACTGTTAGTCATCTGAGGCTTTGGCACAACTGTGTATAGCCTCCAGAAAGAGAATACTAAATGCATTGGTATGACTTTCATATTTTTATTTGAGACATTGAGCTTCTTTGTAACAATCGGTGATCAATAATCATCAAATCAATTTTGTTTTCTCCTGACAAATTAAACATATGTATGACAATAGTTTGCAATTTTAACCAACTATTCTTCGAGATTCTTTATTTACTTGGGATTTTGATTTTAACTTAATTAGTATTTTTTTTTATTTGGCACCTTGTTAATTATATTTTCAGGACTTAGCAAGCGAACAACTTCAGAGGGATTAAGTGAAGCGTTTTCCAAGTTTGGGGAAGTGGTTCATGGTTTGTGCTTCCTTTCCTTGAATGTTCAAGAATATTTTCTTTCCGAATATTATCAGTAATTTCCTATTGCTTTTTACAGCTAGAGTGGTGACTGATAGGGTGTCAGGATATTCTAAGGGGTTTGGTTTTGTCAGATATGCCAACTTAGATGCTGCTGCTAAAGGTATAGAAGGCATGGATGGGAAGGTGAGTTTGTGCTTTCATTGCTTGAAATTATGAGATACAACCAATTATAATTATTATTAATATGAGATCCAAGTACATAGGATAAATTGCTCTGTCCATTTTATATGCTTTGTGTATGAGCTTTTCAAAGCATACAGCTGCTGAATTTTGAGAACTCTAATTGAACCTTCCATCTACCGTTTGTCAGTTCAATTGTGTAGGATGTGGATGAGAATTTTTATTATGTTTTCGTTTTGTAGCTTTTTTTTTTAAGAAAAAAAGTTAAAGTTTAACTATTTTAGTAATAATCTTGAATTTGGTTGTTTGAATAATTTTTTTAATCTTATTTTTCCATATTATCTCTTTCTGATATTTTACTGTGTTGTATAGTTTTTGGATGGCTGGGTTATATTTGCCGAGTATGCAAGACCCAGGCCATCACCTACTCCCCCTGGGATAAATGCAGGTCCTGGATATGGGAGCAACACTGGCCCTTCTTATGGGAGCAACAGAGGTCCTACTTATGGGAATGCTGCGGGTTCTGCATTTCAGAGTAACACAGTTCCTGACTATGTGAACAATGCTGCAGGTCCTGCATATCATAGTAACACTAGTCCTGATTATGGAAATGCAACAGGTCCTGCTCCTGCATATGGGAATACCACATATGGGAGCAATAGCACTGGTCCTACGTTTGGGAGTAATGTGGACCCTGCATATAGGTCTAGTACTGATCCTGCATACAGTAATGCTCCTACTTACACCTACGGGAATGCGTCTGGGCCTTCAGATGGGTCTAGTGCTGGTCCTACATATAGTAATACCCCCACATATGAGAATGCTTCTGGGACTTCATATGGAAACATGGGGCCTTACGGTAATGACATGGGTGCCCCATACGGCAGTCGATGATCTGTCACCAAGCTACCAGACTCGGTCCCTTACAAACTTTTCCAAAATTCTAAAACGCTCAGGTGCGAGGAGCATTTATATATACTATCAATTGAAAGCGTTTTAGATAGCATTATTGCCAGCAGATTGAAATGTGAATTCGCAACATTCTATTAGCTATTCGTGATTCGTCAGATGAACATTCTACTCTATGAACCCTGTTAAATCTGTCTGGAATTTATACCTTTACAGTTTATTTAGTAGGGAGTTATTTTCAATTAATTGAACAGAAGTTTACAGCTGAGTTTCATAAAAAAAAAGTTATTTATTGATTCTATGCATTTGCAACTTATTATATCGACTGGGCATGCAGCAACTTCAACTGTTGTTCAGTGGAATGAAGTTTAGACTGAGTCTCAAGTTTTAGGCAATATTGATTCCAGCTCAAATGAGTTTTTTTCTTCTATTTTACGTCAAATGGGTCTATACTTTGAACCCTAGGAGATTTCTTGTGAAAGTTGAATAAAGGTTGGAATTGATCATTGATTTGCGGTCAAGATTCGATTAGATTAGAAGTAAAGTTTTTGGTAAAAAGCTTATGTTTTATATATGAATATTAACATGTTATTTAACAATAGTTTTCATTTATAATAATAAAATAAATTGAAGCTGGCTTGGGTGTCCTGTTACGGAAGTAGCTGCTGGCTTCGTAGCTATGGATTTGCAGGGCATTGCGGATGTTGCTTGTTTCGTGTTGTCCCCTTCTCCTTTGAAAAAGAAGCAAAGTACCCAAATTTATTTATTTTTATATTATTAATGTATTATTGGGTGTAATGGGCCATATATTTAAAACTATTGCAAACGGGTCAATGAACATAGTGACATGTGAATTTGCCGTTTGGTGGACGCAATCGCAATCCATCAACAACGACAACGTTGAGAAACATATCCTAGTTTTATAATCTCAATTTGAGAAAAAGATTTGGGATTCCCTGAGAGAGAAAATTAGTTAAATAATCAGACAAGGTTTAAGAAATATATGTTGAGAATTGGGAAAAAAGAAAATGTTGTATGGCCTATTTTGTAAGTATCACGAGAGAACCATTCTTCAAATGTTGTGAACGTGACTTGTTAAATAATTGAGCTACAAGAGTTGAGGAGGCCAGCTTTCTATTTAAGTTTTTTTTTTTTTAATTAATTTATTATAAAATATTTCATAATTCAGTGGTTAAGATTATCCCTAAAAATATTTATCTTTTATTATTAAAACATATTCATTATTTGTTTCTTAAAGATTTTTTTGCCTTAAAAGGCTCTCTATTGAGCTGTGTTTCTTTTCCTTCCCTAAATAGAAGAACTTAAATTAGTTACTATATAGTATAATAAGTAATTACTATAGCAAATATCTTTTAAAGTAGTTAAAATCAACCAATCAATAAATTTTATAACGGTCAATTTTTGCTTTATATATATATATATGTTTGAAGATTTCATTCTGATTTTAATTTTGATTCGATTTATTTAAATTCAATATTTAAAAAATTTTAGAAAAATGTTAAATAATAAATGGATGTTAATTAAAATCAGACTGATGTGCAATTGTAATTAATTTAAGATTTGATTGGATCAATTCATTTGCAGTTAAAAAACTCTCTTCCCTCTCTCTCCAAACAAAGTTTCTTGATTCCGCCCACTCCCCCATCTCTTTTCTTTACTTCTGTTAGTTTTTGTTTTTATTTCTTTTCTTTGCATTTTCTTGCTTAAATTTAATTAAAGTTATTTCAATAATGCACAAATCCGTTTAAATTTATAAATTTAAATTAATAATTTATAGAAAAATATATTTATATTGATAAATTTTATTTTAGAAAAATAACATTTTAAAAAATATTTAAATTTTAAACCTTTATTTGTTTAAAAAAATAATTTGTCTTTAAAAAATATTTTTTAAAAAAATAGTCATGAATTTTTTTTTTCAAAATAACTTATTTTTTATTATTTAATTTTAATATTAGACACTGTTAGTTTTAAAAAATAATTTTTTAAAAAATATTTTCAATATTTTTTAATATTTAGAATATCAAAAAAAATTACGTCATTTTAAAAATGACTTTTTTAAAAAAAGGTAATTCTTTTTAGAATAATTTAATTTTTTATAAAAAACATATTTTTATTAATTAATTTTTTCAAATACCTAAACATTATAAAATATGAAAATTATTTTTTAAAAAATGTTTTTCGTGAAATCAATGAAGATTTTATTTATTTAGAGAATATAATTTGTATTTAGAAAATATTTTTCAATAAAATAATTTATTCTTTATTATTTAATTTTAATTTAAGATTCTATTTTTTAAAAAAATAATTTATATTTAAAAATTATATTTTTCAATAAAATAACTAATTTTTTATTATTTAAATTTAATTTTAAAAATAAAATATATTAACAAATTTATATATAAAAATATTAATAAAATCGTTAAAATAGAAAAAATCATTTAAATTTTGTTTAATTAAAAAAATATTTTTCTTTTAATTAAAATTTTTAAATATTTAAAGTGTAAAAAAATATAAAAAATATTTTTCGCGTTAGTGGAATAAACGGAGCTTAACTCGTTAAAATAAAAATATATAAAATTTTATAAATATTCATTATTAAAAATAATATATATATATTTAAAAATAAAAATTTATAAGTATAATATTTTATATAATAATCATTATTATAAATTATTAATTTTAAAGAATATATTAAAATAATATTTATATATAAATCAATTTATTATGATATTATATTTAAACGAATAATATTTCAACCAACATATAAATTCATCCATTAAGATTAAGGAAAAAATTGAACTTTATTTTAATGTAGTTGGCAAGAGAGTTGGGGTAAATTTTCTCTTACTATGTCATCTCCAAAACATTAGGAGCAAAAGCAGGGCTGCTTTGGGCCTTTGGCCATGTGCATCCAACGTGCCCCATCAACCCGGCAAGTCCGCCGCCATATCCCAGCCTTCCATTTGAGGAGCGTCATTGTAATAAAATCACAAATCCATGTCCATTTTCTTCTCCAATCGGATAATGCCAAAAATGTCTCCCCTCTATAAAAACCACCGTCTGTAGCTTCAGAAATCGCAAATCCGCCACGCAACCACCTACTTTCTCTTCTACCTACCGCCCCCACCACCAATAATGAAGATTAATATCCGAAACCTAAGAACGACGACGATGAGAGAGGAGAGTTTGTTCTCTCCTCTCCCTTAATCTCGCTTCGTTTTTGGTCTCTTCGGATTTGCCTTTTCTTTCCTTTTCTGGGTCATAAATTATCTATAGATGAAGTTCCTTTTGGAATTGGCCTCGTGTTGTGGGGCCAATGGCGGTGAAAGGTCCGATAAGGAAGCTCGGGAACCGAACAGGAGGCGTTCGGAGGAGACTCGGGCGCTGATGGTGCATCAGACCCTGGAGACTCTTAATACGAGAAGTAGGAGAAGAAAAAGGGGTAGAGCGGGTTTGGCATATCCGTGGTCCGCGGTTCCGATGGCTGAGTGGAAGCCTACGCTTTGCTCGATAGCTGAGGATAACGTGGTGGTGGTGGTGGAGGAGAGACCGGAAAGAGTTGTAAAGAGGAAGGGCAGCGGAGGACGTCGTGGTGGTGGGTCCCGTGGCATGGCTACTATTCCCAACTACAGTGAATATTACAGGTGACAACCTTTTTAAAAAAAATGTTGCAATTTTTTTATTTTATTCAAGTTATTTTCCAAATCAATTTTCCTATATTGAAATTAATTTTTCTGTATTTATTCATGCACTTAGAATAGTTAATTTTAAAAATAATTTATTTAACTGATTGATAAAAAAGAATCTTGTTCTTATTAATTATATTAATTTTGCTGGGTTAAGATGGTGTAATTTTAATAATTAGGAAATAATTAATTGTGAAAGTTTTTTATTATTATTATTAATTTCTTTCAGGCGGAGTAATCAGTTCGCGGTAATCCCAACATTTTCTGCGACACCGTTCATGATTTAGCAGCCATGATTTGTCATTGAATCAGAATTCAGAAGCTCTCTGGTGTAAATATATAATTTTAGTCAAATTAATAAAAGCTCCATTATGAAAATTTGCTGTTCATGATTACCCTAATCTGTGATAATTAAGCGTTTTGTGGCATTTATTAATGCAAATCTTTTCTCTCTTTTTTTCCCCTATTTTTGCATGACATTATTGCAGAAAAAAATTTTCAATAAAAATATTTTGTTTATCATTTTTTGGAAAAAAATTATATTTAATAAAAAAAATCAGCAAATGTTTTTATTCAGATAGTTTTCATTACTAATTAGTAATTGCATTTTAAATTTTATATGGTGAATAAAAATACTTTTAATTTTTAGAAAGTATGGTTAAAGTTAGAACTTGTAATCTCTCGTCCAATTCAATAGTTGTTATGCTATTATATTAAAATTTATTATTTATTACTCTATTCATTTTAAAAATTAAATTTATTTATGTTTTATATAAATTAAAATATATGGTTAATACAGTCGAATTAATTTATTTGTTTAGTATTTTTATTACACTCTCTATTAATAATAATATATTAAAATTTAAATATCTCATATTATGAATTCATCTTAATATTATTGATAATAATTTATTTTATTTTTAAATTTAGCGTCTGTTTTATCTTTGATAGGAAAAAAAAATCCGGATGTCATAAAGATTGAGATATGAGACTTTGTAGATCCGTGGGCCCACCAACACAATCAACCACCACCCAATCTGCCTTGCGTTTCAAATTGAAATGGAATTCGTATAATTTAAAAATTAAAATTCTACTTAGTATATATATAATTAAACTAGCTTCGAGTTAGATTAAATAAATTTATTAATTCTATCTCAAATTTGAAACTAATTTTCAATATTAATTTTAATTTTATATCAAATTAATTTTTCATTTTTTTATATTCTATTTTAGCTTCACATATTCTTAAAAAAGTTAGAAGATTTTTTTTTATTGATATAACTAAATAAAGATATTTAGGATACAAAACCAAAAGGCCCAAAGAAATTACGTTTTAAAACACTACAAAACAATCAAAATATTGAGATAAATCAAACCAACCATCAAAATCAGAAAAAAAAAAAAAAAATTAAAAAATCAACTCGAAAAACCAACCACTGATCCACCGCACAGCTACATCTCTTGGAAGCTAGAACACAGAAGATACCGTCAGCAACACCGGTGGCAACACAAACAATCGGAAATTCAAAGAAGACCTAATACACCAAAAGAGAGCAATATGCAAATAACAATAAAACAGAAAAGGTCCATGACAAAGCAAATCCGAACATATTTGAAATAGAAAATGAGAAGACTGACGATAAAGTTCATGGCGTTAACCTCGCTTGCGGGAGCGATGGCCACCGCAGTCTCGAAATGCCGACGTTGCACCAATGAGAAACCTCCATAGAAAAAAGTAACATTGCAACCCCATAAATCATAACTAAAAAAAACCCTCATATGGATCTGGAAACGTGAAAGCAAAAATCAAAAGAAAACCACCAACACATCCGACAAATGTAAGGGAAAACCAAGTGAATGAAAGGTGTCAAAACGGAAACCAAAACGGATGGTTCTTCGATCTCATTTTCCCTTACTGTCTCCCACACCAGCATTTGAATACAATTGTTAAGTCAAGACTAGATCCAAACTGCAAAGCCTTAGTTTTGTTGATCCAAATAATTTATTTTTAAACTCAGCTCAAAATGACCAACCTTGTTATTTATTAGTCTTTAAACTATCTTATATAAATTCCTTCTTCCCTTTTCCACCGATGTGGGATCTCAAGTTGTTGGATTTCATAGGTCTGTTAGCAAGGCCAATACAACAAAGCTCAGAACATTCACAAGAAAAGCCTAATGAAAACAAGACCCAAAGCCTTAAAAATGAAAATCTAACACAACGATAGTGTAGAGAAGCTCGAGCATTGCCCGTGAGAAACGAGATGGAGCTGTAGCATGATTGAGCAGAAAAAAGGAGGCATCCAAAGGGGTTGTGATTCGTCCATTAACACTAAATTGAAGCTCAAAAACAAACTCAATCAAAGCTAGAATCAAACTTACTAAACTTGACAACCAAATATTTAGGAGAGGGGGTGAGGACATTACTCTCAGCTGCATAATCTTAGCCTTAATGGTCATGGACTCAAAAGAGTCGGCTACAAATGAGTAGCTTATAGGCCCCAGAGTTACTCCACCAAAACCATAGAAAAACTCTCTAAAAGCAGAGGTCATCCTTTAAAATTGTAAGAAGAGTCGACAGATTTAAGGATTTGAAACCCTCTCATGAGCATCAAATTTGCAAGTACTCCAAAGGACCCATCTAAGCGACATGCAAGCTTCCTCCTCTCTTTGGACCTGCAAGAAAGAGAAGACAACCATCAAAGGACAATATGCAGAGCCTCTTTCACTATTAGAGAAATTATCAAGTCAGGATCTATAATCTCCTCGCTAAGAAGCACAAACCAGTAAAAATAAAATAAAAAATCGATATCTATTGGCTCATTTTTTGGTGAAAGAATAGAACCACACTCTGATCAGGAAAAATGAGGATCATTCCTTGTCTGAATGAACAAGGGACAATCGATCTCATGGCAAGGAGAAGAAGATTCTTAGAGAATAAGAAAGCAAAAATCTCTCTCTAAAAAGCAGAAAAAGACTTGTCAATTTGAGTTAAATTTATATGAATGACATATTTGTTACTTAAATCAGGAAAATTAATAATCATTTATATAAGAAATATATTTTTTTATGATAATTTTTTATAATTTTTAAAAATAGAATTTAATGAAGTGTTAAATTTTCATAATAATAATTAAGTTTAGGGGAAGTTTAAATAATTTAAATAACGTCTAATCAGATTTGATAAAAATTTAAAATATTAAAAATATCTATCGAATTTACCATTTAAAAAAAGCTTTTATTATCATGTTCTAAAAAAAAGCTTTTATTATATATGACAATCCCATGACTCCTTTTTTTGGTACAATATACTATATCGTTTATCTCATGTAGGATCTTAATAAAATGACAATCCAATTAGAAATTAGCATCTATCTATATATAGATCACAAATTTACAACTATGCTACAATTTGCTCTTTTTTTTTAAAAAAAAAAAGTGCAACTATGATTGCATATGACAATTAACATAAAAGAAATTTAAATTAATATTTATAAAACTTTTTATTTTTTTATTTTTTTTAAATAAAAATTTTATAAATTTAAAAAATAAATAAAGTTTTCCTGAAAGGAATAATATATCTAAATAAACTAGTAAGATATAATTTCTTGAGTTGATAAAGATAAAGAGAATATAGAAGAGTGTAAATACTTGATATGAATTTAAAATATAAACACATAGTACCTCCATGCAAAAGTTACATGAACCCATTCATTTATATTTTTAATCTATATCGACCTGTCTAGCTAAGTTTTTTTTTTTTTTTTTTAAATATGCTTTAATGATATGAGAAAATTTTGTAATTCTAAAACAAGAAAGAAAAGAAGACGCCACGAATTTTGGTTCCTTGACCTTGATATCCTGTCTTTTCTTCATCACCCAGTCCTTCACTAAATCCCGTCAACAATAACAGATTAATACAAACTTCAAATGCCTCTCCAGCCACTTTCTCCATCCTCCATTCCCCTCATTGTGTCATACAATGGCCGATTTAGTGTCTCCGGCAGGTAAAATGCAAGCAATCCTCCCATGATTCCGCATACTGCAAACACCGCAAATGGGAACGCACCTCCCAAAACCACCACTAATGGTGCCAGTATTGCCCCCATTTGTGCTGACTGTGTAGCACTTCCAAGAGCTGCATTTCTCACTACTGTTGGAAACAACTCTGCTGTGTATATGAACAGTAAATTATAAGTCCCAGCCATCCCAAATATGCCAAAAATCCCACAAATCATTCTCATGATTTTCCATATCCCAGTATTCTCCATCAAACTTCCCATCAAGCAGAATAGCCCACTGAACCATTGTGTTCCAATTGCCAATGGTCTCCTGCCAAACTTGTTCAGCAGAAGTGCTGTTATAGTAAATGCTGGCATTTCAGCTACTGCATTAAGCAGCACATTCAGGTAAAGGTTGGTGTCAAGATTCACAACATTTAAGCTAATCCCATAGTACACGACGGAGCACAATAAGTTAATCGCCACAGCTAAAAACAAACGGATACGGGTGAGTGGTGAGCGGATAACATCAATGAGAGAACCTGTTATCGCTTCTTTATTTGTTGCAGGTTCTTCTTTGCAATTCTGATCATTGCTTGAAATGCTGTTTGCTTCTTCATCAAGGGCCAAGATAACTCCATCAGGAAGATGGTTTCCATTCGATTTAGCAATGACTCTCATTAGTTTCATTGCCTCATTGATTTTCCCACGTACAAGGTACCACCGTGGGGACTCGGAGATAAAAGGAAGGACAAGGATGAGGAATAGAATGGAAGGAATAGAGGAGGCAATATAGAGTTGCCTCCAAGAGCGGAAAACGTAAGCTATACCTGATAAAATGGCTATTCCAGTTGAGAAGAAATAGAATGTGGACATGCCGGCTGTGCCACGCTTCGTGGGGCCGACGGGCTCGGTGGCAAGGACAAAAGCACAGAGGCCAACGCCTCCGGTGCTGAAACCAGTGAGGAGACGGAGAAGTAGATAGGTCCTGTAATCTGGTGCTAATGCAGTTATGCAACCAAATAAGGCATTAAATGTACAAACTACTGTTAGGGAGCCTTTTCTTCCTAGTATGGAATCTGAGAGATGGCCAAATATCCCTGCACCTGAAAAATTCAAGCAAACGATCAGTTCAGGATGTCAGTTATTATTTTGATTGGTAGTGATTAAATTTCTATTAGATCATGCGTGTTGTCTTCTTATTACAATATTCAAACTTCAATCATGCAGTATTATATTTGCCAATTGGCACCATTTTTCACACTTCAAGGGAACTCATTTTTTACACCATAATACAAGACACGCAAATTTTCACAAACAGGAGAAGTCGGTAAAAGAGAAAAAGGTAGAAAGGCAGTGCATCTGATACCTATAAATACTCACAAACGGGACAAGAAATTTGATCCCGTCTATTTTCTTCGCTGTAATTATTTCTATAAAGAGAGTGCTAGCCGAAGACTTGGAGAAGTGTAAAAGATTTCTTTTGTCCAGACTATGGTGGAGGGATCCAGACATCCAGTACCTTCTCATTTGCCTTTTTTTTTTTTTTCTTTTTTGAATTTGGCAGTGAAGGTCAAGGATTTTAAATTATTATTTCAATAAATTAAGAGGAGAACTTGACACCTGCCAAATTAATAAGACAATCTAGGTTTGACAATTCAAAACCACCTCAGCCAACCCAATTAAACGACAAATACAGTGAGCGGCTCGAGAACATGATTCGCAGCACCCCACATGCACTAGGCAGGCGACAAATGTTCACAGGAACTGGTTTTAATATTCTCTACTTCTCCCCAGTCATTTTTATCACTGCTATTTCTTTTTATTATTTAATTAAAAGATAATTTAAAAAACACTAAATTTGAACCATAAAATAATCAACTGTAACTAAATTACAAGCTGTCCGATGACGAACATTGCCACGGTTGATAGCTCTTGAAGAAAGGGTTGGTTTTGTTAATGTTTTTGTAGCTATTCCATATATAAATAAGGAAATACTTATCCCAATTCCGATAAGCGACTACAAATCAACAAAAGCTGGCAGCCTTCTATGTCTTTCATTTTTATCAAGTATAATGTTTATCTTATCTAAGTCGAGCTCTATCATTTAATTATTCAAATAATACGAAAATGATCCTACAAGAAGAAGCGTCATAGTTTCAACTTTCTCTTAAAAATGGTATAGTAGTATGGTGGTATCACATGTAAATTCACACGGGTCTTGATAATCTATTTGCAATATAATAAAAGCTTAAGGGTGCTAAAAAAATATAATATAAAATTAAGGGTTCTTCTCAATTCTAAATTTCCTTTTTATGTTTGAAAACATTTTTCTGAATTTGTCTTTTTATATATTTTTCTATAAAAAAATTATTGATACAAATATGAAAAATAAAATCACAAGGAAAATTTATTATAAATTATGGACTAAAAAGGCTAAAAGAATAAACATATCAGTATTATTATTACAACAAATTAACGTGAAAAATAGAAAGCTAATTGCAACTTTAATTATAAAACGGGAAGGACTTTTGCCAATATAGGGTTAGGAAGAAAAATTTATTAATTTACAATTAAAAAAAATTTATAAATTTAGAATTTGACTAAGTAATCCAAACACTGCTAAAAATATTTATTTTTTTTTAAATAGTGACTTAATACTACTGTAAATGGCGACATGTTCGTTATATTAATAAATTATTAAATTAATATAAATTAATAGCCTAACGCTATCGTGAGTGACCATGTCATTATTTAATTTTTAATTATTAATATATTATAATAATATATTTATATTATATTAATTTAATAATTTTATTTATATTATATTTTTTATAATAATAAATTTTTTATTATATATCTTATTAATTTTAATATATTATTATACTAGTTATTTATTTTTTCTTCTTCAATAAATTATAAAGAATTCAATGATAGCCTATTATTTAAAATATATAAAATATAATAACTTATAAATAAATTTATAACTGATATTATTTAATTATAATATTATTATAATAATATATTAAAATTAATAAAATATATAAAAATTATTTATTATTATAAAAATATAACATAAATAATATTATTAAATTAATATAATATAAATATATTATTATAATATATTAATAATTAAAAAATAAAAAAAAATATAAAGTTTATCCTGGTGCCACTGTAAATGGCGGTGCGCTTTGAAAAGCAAAGCGTCAGGTGTAAAATGTAAAATGTTCCGAGTGTAGGATTTAACCACACAACTCCACAAATATTTTTTCTCTTACCCTGAATTGATAAAAAAGATTTTCCTCACTCTAAATTGGCAAAAAGCCCTAAGAAGATTAGATGATGAGGACAGCAAGATATGCATAGGAAAGTGCCAGGAAGGCGGAGGAGGAACACACGAGCCAACAGTTAAAAAATAGTAAAAACGAGACTCACCAATCATGCAGCCGCCGAAGAAAACGGCCTGCACCAATCCGACCTTAAACTTGTTTCCACATACCAAGCCCCACTGTGCCACCGTGGACCTCTCCAGGCCACCAACCCACTCCCACGAACCCGGTTCAAATCCACAAACATTCTTCGCCGTTGCGTCGCAACCCGGTCCTAGACATCTGAAATCCGGTTCACAATCTGCAAATATCATCACCATCGTGTGGAACGCCTCCAAAGCCCAAGCCAGGCTCGTTAGCACAAAGTGACGCATTTGCCACCACCCGAATTCGCCGCAGTGCTTTTGGAGCATATCATCAATGGTTAGCTTCTCCGCCTCGGATTGTTTTAAAGAAGATTGGAGCAGCGGCGATCTGAGCTCCGGATCTGGTGATGACGTCAGAGCCATCTTGTGATTATTATTGGTTTCCCTTAGCACTTCGTTTACCAGGCGAAGGAGGCGGATATATATATGCTATATTCCCGAGAATGAGTGAAGGAAATAGAGGAGGAGTCGGAGAAGGGTACGTACGCAATATAAGTGGGGTCCCGGAACCACGTGGAAGTAGATTCAGCCGTTAGTTTGAAATTTGGACTGCTGGTCAAGATGTGCGACTCTATTTAGATGAGAGTCAAAATAAAATCTTTACTATTTTGTGAAAAAAAATAAATAAAATTACCACGTCATTTTAATACATAATTAAAATTTTACTAATTAAATTGGATTTGGTCAATTCATGCATGCATATTTACTAATCCTTTATCATATATACACATAAAAAAATATAAACTCATTAAAGACGAAATCTAATAAAACAAACATTGTATATAGACATCCCAAGTATAGAAATTGGGAAGTATGATTTTACTCCAAACTAATTTTAAAAAATATATGAAAAAATAATATAAATTTCTCCCCTTCGGTTCGATTCTCCTTAGTAATTTTTTTCAAAAAAAATTAAACATTAAAAATTAAAAAAATAAAATCTAAGATCTTTTAAATTTATTTAAAAGTATTTATCATTAGATTAAATTTATAAATACCCCTTAATAATTTTTTTTAACTAATGCCACTTATTAGTTAAAGTTTGTATTTATTTATTTAATTAATTATATTATTAAAGAATAATTGTACGCTTCTTTGGCATATATAAAAATTCCAAATTGATTAAAATTTTAACTTTGATGGATGCAACATCTTGCATTTTGGATCTCAATTTCAAATGGTGCCACGTCATTACCGTTAACAGCATATGATTTTTTTTTTTTTTTTGAAATGGAACAGCATATGATTATCATTAGTAATAGCATGCACAATTAATTCAATCACTATATTTTGAATTTTTTTATTAAAAAATTTAAAATATAATTGTTAAAACTAACAAATTTTGTAGCTTTTTTCAACAATTATCTTTGTTTGTTATGGGATAATATTAAAATATGGCAAACCAGTCAAATTTGCTTTATAGCTTTTTTTTTCAACAATTATCCTTTTTAAATGGGATAATAATATCAAATTTTACATTTTAATTTAAAATATTTCTCCGTAGTATTATTACAATATCAAATATATATAAATAAAACTAAATAAATTAAATATCGTATATCTCACTATTCTAAATTACAATTCGTGATAACTTTATTTAACATTATAATATAAAGTTAAATTTAAATAAAAAAACACTATAAAAAATATTTATTGACAAATGACTTTATTTAGTATTTTAATATTAATTTAAATTATTAGCCTTAATTCTAGACCATAGCAGCTCATTGGATTCAATGATTTGTTAGACAGGAATAAAAGACAGAAATCTTGGAATATGTTAAAGTATCTTGTAGGGATATCCTCTTTGCCATTGGTGTATATTAGAGACTTTAATAACTTATTTCTTAGGAGGATAAGGATGGGGTCTTCCTGGAGTATTTATTCACGGGTTTTGGGAAGCCGAGTCTCCCTCACTTGAGTATTTTAATAACCTATTTTCCAAGTCTAATGGTGATTATTCATGTGTTGTATTATTAGTAATAGTAATAATGATAGGCTCTTAGAACATTTTTCGGTTGAAAGAGTTTAGTAAAGCAGTTTTTCAAATGTATTTTAAGATTGTAATACCCGGCTAGAGTCCCGCATCGAAATTCTAGTTTCCGGTGGAATCCAGGATGTCGGAATTCTCTAGAAGGGTAAGATTTATGTTTTTTTTAAAAGTGTTTTAGTAAGTTTTAATGTTTTAAAGTGTAAAGGAAATAAGGTTGTTGAAAGAAAAGAGCCAAAGAAGAAATGCAAGGTTCGGCCGCTGAAGGTGAAAGTTCGGCCGCCGAATATACATGAGTTTGGATTCACGTTAGGCCGTCGAAGGTAGTCTGACCAGCCACCTATAAAAAGCCCTAGGTCGGTGAAATGGATAAGTTTCTTCCATTTTCACAGACAGAGGTGAGATCATGCTCTTCCTTGGGTGATCTTCATGATTTTTACAAATCTTTCAAAGTTTTGATGAGTTTGTATGTTATTTTGAAGGTTTTGAGCTAAAAACCAAGATTTTGAAGTTTAGAGAGTTTGAGAGTGAATTTCTCCACATCTCCACGTTAGGATCACATATCCTCTAGATCTTCAAGAGGTAAGTGTAGATCCTTAGCTTCTTTGATGTGTTATGAAGGTTTTATGGAGGTTTATGGGTAGAGATGCATGATTAGGGTAAGTTGAGTTTTTGGTTGATTTGTGGTCAAAGCATGCTTAGGTGCTTAGTTGTGATGTTTGTTGGGGTTTTGAGGTAGTTTTGGACCCCTTTGTGCATATGTTTGCGTATATGTGTGTTGTAGAGTTGAGGTTTGCATGTTTGAGAAGTTTGGAGGAAGATTGCATGAAGTTGAGCAGGGTTCTGCCTTACTGGGGAACCCAGTTTCGGCCGCCGAAAGAGGGTTCGGCCGCCGAACATGCTAAGGAGGTGGTTTCGGCTGCCTAAGCTTGCCCAAGCTTGCCCCCGAAAGTTTGGACTTTCGGCTCTGGAGGGGAGTTTCGGCCGCCGAAAGTGCCGCCGAACATGCATGAGTTTCGTCTCTAGAGAGGACTTTCGACAGCCGAAGGTGCCGCCGAAAGTGCCTGACTTTCGTCTCTGGAAGGGACTTTCGGCCACCGAACCTGCCGCCGAAAGTGCCCTGTCCAGCCTTCTTTTGCATGTTTTCCTTGATGGTTTTAGGATGTTTTAGGGGTTTTTGGGGAGGTTTATAGAGATGTCCTTGAGTTAGTTTGGTCCCTCATTTGAGTCCATCTGTGTAGAAACGGACCAGAGGAACCAAAGAGATCAGCAGTGAGCACTGCTTCAGAGTTTCCAGAGTCAATTCAGAGTCAGCCAGAGGTGAGTGGAACTAAACTAAATCTGTTTTATATGAGTAATTAAATGCTTTTTAGCATGTTTCATGCACCATGATTATGCAATAGGTTGATTGCATTATAATTCACGAAGATGTTGCATTGCATTTTATGTTGTTGATGTGGATGGAATGTGGGTGATCCATTAATCTCTGAGAAAGACCAGGTGCCCATTCTACGCCCTGGCACTAGTTATGAGAAAGACCATGTGCCCATTCTACGCCCTGGCACTAGTTATGAGGAAGACCAGGTGCCCATTCTACGCCCTGGCATGAGGTATCAGGTAAGACAGGAAGACCAGGTGCCCATTCTACGCCCTGGCACGAGGTATCAGGTAAGACAGGAAGACCAGGTGCCCATTCTACGCCCTGGCACGAGTATAGGATGTCAGGACTATTGGTGACACATTCATCCTTGCTGTGAATTGTCTGTGATATGATGCATTTCATTTGAGCATGTTTAATTAACATGTATTATTGTTCTACTCACTGGGCTAGTATAGCTCACCCCTCTCCCTTAACCCTAGTCTTGCAGGACCAGAGGTCAGGGGAAGTTCAGCAGGGTTCAGGAAGAGGAAAAAGTTGTAATAGTATAGTGTGGACATGTAACATGTGTAAAGAGATGTAATGGTATTGTATAAGAGTTTAGCATTGTGCTTGACCTAGATGTGTTGTAAATCCTTTTTGGATACATGATCTGTTTATAGTATGGAAATATTTTATGAGTATGAAAACCAGGCTTACCATAGTATGAGTTTTAACCCGTCTAGAGCAATGATGAGAGCTCTAGTAAGGGGTTCAGTATTACAGAGATAGTGCATACACAGGTTGAGCCTTGGTACAAAGCAAAGTTTTATATTTGTACAGAAAATGTATGATCATGTATGGGATTTTACAGGTACTCAGACAGTATAGCAGGCTTGCTATGGGTCCCGGCGACCTTAAGTCGACCTGGATCCTAGCGCCGGTAGCGGTCCGATTTTCGGGTCGTTATAGATTGGTATCAGAGCCCTAGGTTCATATAGTCGGACCTATAGAGAGAGTGTCAGGCTCATAGAGTGTAGGTCAAGCACAATAGGAAATCATGTCCACTAGGATAGGATGTAGAGTCCTGTCTATATGCTGATGTGTAATGCCATGATTTATGCATGTGCATTGTTGTTATGTGATGTTTATTTGCTGATGTATGCTGTTATGTGTTGTTTTCCAGTAAGCTAAGATAAGAGGAACTCGTCGATCTGCACGATTGACTGGAGTCCCACCAGAAAGTGAGGGTACAGCTGCTCGTCCTCCTGCGTTGCCAAGGGCGAGATCTCAGAGATCAAGCAGGGAGGGTACGTCAAGGGACCCTAGAAGGTCTTTTGACGAGAGCAGAAGAGGAACAGATAGAGGAGGAAGGTCAGAGGAAGTGAGGGAGGCCATGGATGTGGATCAGGGCAGAGAGGAAAGCATGGGAATGGACAGATCTGAAGAGGGTATGGGAGAATCTCAGGGAGGCGCTCAGGCCTCGGGGTATGGTTATCCACCCCAATATCCACCCTTTCCACAGGGCCCGGGGTATCCGAAGAGAAGATTAACATCAACACCGGTGTTAGCTCTGCCTGTCAGTAATGAGGACTTCACAGTGTTCTATGGTGCGTCTAGAGTGGGATTGGGTTGTGTTTTAATGCAGAACGATAGGGTGATTGCTTATGCTTCTAGACAGCTGAAGAAGCACGAGTTGAATTACCCCACCCATGACTTAGAGATGGCGGCAGTTATTGATAAGCGGTTGTCGAAGCCGTCAAAAATAAACCTATTAAACAATCAACAATTAACTTGTAGATAGTGGCAATAGGGTCGAACCACAGGGATTTGACACTACGGATTTTCCTATTAATGACTTGGACAAGTGAATAATAAGAAATTAAAAGAGGGGGGTTTTGTTTTGATGATTAAAACTAAATAGCAAGAGAAAGCGATAATTTAAATAGATGAGAATTTCAATAGGAGAAGAATTCTAGTTGAAGAATGGATCTATTTCAGTTTGTTTAGAATTGATCATTGATCTTTTCGATACTCCTATTTATTTCAATAAATTAGTTTAGGATGTGGAAGACGCTTCTCACAATCCAAATTCCTCCTTAGTTCTAGTTTGATTAGGAAACGTTCGCTAATCAAACACTAATCAACAAGTTGCCAAGGAACGTCCTTGGGGCATTGTAGCATCGAACAACTGTCAACTGCATTAAGACTTAGAGAAACCTAATTCTAACCTTGCCAACCGCGTGGTCAAGTTTAGATTATGCAACTTGATTAAATGTGTGTTTAAATAATCTAAGCAATTACGGACCTAAATTATTCAAACAATTGTTACTTAAGCAATTAAAAGCAATAGGCCTAAATTGATTCTAAAAGCAAAGCAACAATTATAGAAAGATCAAATTGCATAAATATTGAAAATAAATAGAAGTTTAATAATGGAGATTTAAATCTCCCAATTCATCACAAATCTGAAATTCACCAACTTCAACTAGAAAAGGTTGGATTTAGCCACTCATGGTGGACAAAATCACAAAAGGAAGAAGAAAGAAAAGAAGGATAATTTCTGCTGTGTTGCTGGAGAATTTCCGAGGATGGCAGATGCTGAAAGATATGATCAGATGCCTTTGATGCTGCCCTTTTATAGATGGAGAGTCCCAAGTCCAATTTGATTAGGGTTTTGTAATCTTAATTTGATTTGGTCTTCTTTGTAGTCTTTGATTCCTCTTTGAATTTTGTGTTTGATTGAGAATGGAACTCTCTAAATGAGGGGCGTGGCTCTTGGGACTGATCTTGTGGTGTTTGAAGTGGACTTGGACTTCTTTCCTTTGAATTTGGATTTTCTGCTCTTTTCCCGCCTCTGCTGTATTTTCTGTTATTAAAGTGATTTGGGCAGATTCTGCAAGTGATTTGGGCAAATCACTTGCTCATTTTGCCCCAATCGCTTCCTGGGGTTTAGTCCAGTTTCTGTCTTTGTTTCTGCGAGCGACTTGGCCAGTTCCTGCGAGTGACTTGGGCAAGTCACTTTGACCCAATCACTTTTTCCAGCTTTTTCTTCACTTTTTCTCTAACTTTCCAATTTCTTCCTTTTCTGTAAAAACATATCAAAAACACAAATTAAGCTAGAAAAATGTGTAAATAAACAGTAGAAAATATAATAAAAATGTGGCTAAATTATGCTTGATCAAATACCCCCACACCTAGCTTTTTGCTTGTCCTCAAGCAACAAACAACTTAGTCAATCAAGCTCCTTTTTCTTTTGAGCCTAAGTACCACTTAATCAGCCCCCCCTAGACTCCTAAATTGAAACACTACAGTGTAGGATGCATGTACTAAGGTTGTCCCCTTCTTTCCTTGTTTCCTATCGCTCACCATGGCCAAGGGAAAGTTTTTTATTTGATCATGCTTATTAATTTATATTAGGTTTAATGCAATCCCTTAAGAGTGACTTGCCCTATTTTAAGCATTTTTAATTACCAGCACTTTTTATCCTTGCCTGAAAAAGTCACCAACCTTTTTACGCGATGGTGCATATGGGTGATACACCCCCGGTTACTCAGTTGGTCACTTGTCCAAGTGGCTACTAGCTCTGTTCATAATCTTAGACCATCGAAACTTTATTTGCTTGAAAAAATCACTGACCTTTTTACGCGATTGTGTACATGGGTGATACACCCCCGGTTACTCAGTCAGTCACTTCTCCAAGTGGCTTTTAGGCACAGTTCATAGTCTTAGATCATAGGAACAGGTTGTGTTTTTTTATTTGCTGAGTTTCTCTTTTTCTTTTTCCTTTTTATATCAATTTGGGCAAATCAACTCAAAGAGAATTACACTAACTTTTATTTCATGTATTTTATTTTCCTTTCCTATTGGCCACAGCAGTTTCAAGAACTCAATTCAAGAAGAAAAACTTCCTAAGTAAAGGCTACACACTGTGCATGGTTCAATTTAGGTTTAAAGGGTTGGATAATCAATGGGGTCATGAGATAGGAAGCTCTTTTTACCTTGTTATCTATGCTGAGTAGAGCAAAAGCTAAGTCAAAATTCTGTGTGTGTGTGTGCAAAAAGTGAAAAAATGTGTGAAAAATTTTGGTGTGTGTTTATGGGGCAAAAAGATGCAAAATGAAACAAAAAAGAAAGCAAAAATATAATGTAATCAATGCAAAATATAACCTAGCAGTAAATACCCCCACACCTATCCCAAACATTGTCCTCAATGTTTAAACATAAATATGAAAAAATTAATAAGGAGAAGGAAAGGGACTGCCTGAGATGTGGGTGATTAGGCCAAGTGATTTGGGCAAATCACTCGGCCAAATCATTGTCGTGGCTGGTCTGTGGGCAGAAAAATGGTCCACCAGCAGCTGCAACAAGTGCCCCATATGCTGCATTCTGTCCTTGATTCTGGTGAGGTGAGCCTCCACCAAAGGGTCTTGAGGTGCCTTTTACGTCCTCCAAGGTCCACCCAATTGCTTTCTTGTGTTTCCTTAACATATCAAGGAGCTTTTCTTCTTCCTCCTTGCTGAATTGGTTGGAAATAATTACTGGAAGTGTATTTTCAACTTCCAAGTAGGCATATTTGAGGTGGCTGGGCAAGGGCTTCAGATCTGGTGCAGCTGCTATCTGGGACTTTGCCTGTTGTCTGCTGATTGATTTGGGCAGATCATCGCTGATGATTTGGGCAGATCGACTGCCTATCGTGTCTGTCTGCATTGGTGATTTGGGCAAATTGAATTCTGCTTGCACTGATGATTTGGGCAGATCGCCTTCTGTCATGTTTGTCTGCTCACTGATTTGGGCAAATTGTCTGGGTGATTTGGGCAGATCACTCTCTACCAAGTCTGTCTGCTCTAGTGATTTGGGCAAGACAGGGTCTGTTTGCTTAGGTGATTTGGGCAGATCATCTGTTGATTTGGGCAGATCACCCTCTGTCATGTCTATCTGCTCACTGATTTGGGCAGATTGTCTGGGTGATTTGGGCAAATCACCTTCTGTCATTTCTGTCTGCTGGTTGATTTGGGCAGATTGCCTGGGTGATTTGGGCAAATCACTCGCAGAATCTGCCCACATCACTATCTGGTCTGTCTCTGAGCAGTTTTTGTCCATCTCTTCATATCTGCTCAAATCAGCATGGAGTATTTCCTCTAGATCAAAATCAAAGACTTCTTGGCTCAAGTCATCAATGACATCAAGGCCATAAACAGGAGAAACATCTTTAGGGAATTTCATAGCTTCATAAACATTGAATTTGATAATCTCCCCTTCAAACTCCATGGTTAATGTGCCATCATGCACATCAATTTTGGTTCTTGCTGTGCTCAAGAATGGCCTTCCAAGTAGGATGTCAGAGGTGGTATTGCTCTTGTCTTCCTCCATGTCAATGATGTAAAAATCAGCTGGGAAGACTAGTTGGTCCACTTGCACCAACACATCTTCAAGCACTCCCTTGGGATAGACAATCGATCGGTCAGCCAATTGAATTACAATGCTGGTGCTTTTTAGTGAACCTGCATTCAATAAATTAAAAATAGAGAGAGGCATGACATTGATTGAAGCTCCAAGGTCACACATGGCTTTCTTTATCCCCACGTTGCCTATCTTGCATGAAACAGCGAACATCCCTCTATTCTTGCATTTGACTGGAATTTTTCTTTGAATAACAGCTGAGACACACTCCCCCACACTCACCTTTTCATGTTCAGCAAGTTTCCTTCGGTTGGTGCATAGCTCTTTGAGGAACTTAGCATACCTTGGAATTTGCTTTACAGCATCAAGTAGGGGAATGTTGATTTCCACCTTGCGAAAGGTCTCAAGTATTTCTTTCTCCTCTTTTTCTTTTTGAGACCTTGCAAATCTTTTGGGGAAAGGAGGAGGTACCTTGAATTTATCTGCTGGTTGCTGTTTCTGCCCTTGACTGGGTTCTGCCTGATCTGGTGATTTGGGCAAATCGTTTGGTGATTTGGGCAAATCACTTTCTGTCAAGTTTGTCTTCTCTGGCGATTGGGGCAGATTACCGCAGGTGACTTGGGCAGATCGATCGCAGAAATTGCCCTGATCACTTTCTGGCAGATTTTCCTTCATAGCCTGTTTTTGCAAGTTTTCAGACCCACTGTTTTGCAACTCTTTTCCACTCCTCAATGTGATGGCACTAACATTTTGCCTTGGATTTATCTCAGTTTGGGAAGGTAGCTTTCCTTGTGATTCAAGCTTACTCAAGGATGAAGCCATTTGTCCCACTTGTTGCTTCTTTGCTGGCTGTTCAGGAGCTGTTTGAGTGGTATATGTTGCTGGTTCAGCGAGTGCAACAACTTCTGGTTCAGTGGTGTCAATTTCTGAGGTTGCTGGTGTTTGGACAGCAACAAGGGATGTAATGGTGGCAGATTCAGCACTTGCTGATTTTTGGACAGCAGGTTCAGCAATTGCTGATGTAATTGTGGAATTTTCAGCAGATGAACAGCAACTGCTGTCTCTATTTGCAGTAGTTTGGACAGGCAGATTTTCAGCTTGAATTTCAGCTTCTTCACGTGCAACAGGGGGTTCTGCCATTGCTGGATTTTCTGCAGTAATCTGGAACTTGGTTTCTGGTGTAATTTCAGCAGTGGCAGGTGTGGCAGTAGATCCAGCAGCTTGGTCTGTTTTTGGGGAACCTTCGTCATCGTCCCATAGATCTTGAAGCTCTTCCTCTCTTCTTAATATGTGCGCGTTCATTGAGTTGACCGCTTGATCTACTTGCTGTTGTAGAATTTTCCCAGAAATTTCCAACTTCCTTACCAACTCTTCAAGTTCCATATTGGAGTTTCGAGGTGTTGCTTGGGCTTGATAGTTTTGGTGGTCCTGGTAGTTGTTAGCCTCAGTGTAGCCATAGTTCGGCTGATCTCCCCAATATGGATTGTATGTGTCAATGTACGGATCATGTCTTGGCTGTTCATAGAATCCTCCATATGCATGTCCAGACTGGCTATTGAATCCTCTAAATGTATGCACTGGTTGGTCATATTGATAAAGTGTGGGACATTGATCAGTTGGGTGTCCCACATATCCACAGATCCTACATGATCTTGGTGGCTGAAAGTGTTGAGCTCGACCTTTGACATAACTATCCACAAGAGAGGTTAGTTCAGAAATTTGAGAAGAGAGAAAAGACGTACTTACTGTAGCCATGCTTGTAAGGTCTTGGTAGTGCGTTCAATTTCAGGATCGTAAAGAAGAGCTTCTTTACGATCAGCCCTGGTCATAAAATGAAAATACGTTAGTTAGATCAAATCCCCGGCAACGGCGCCAATTTTTGATAAGCGGTTGTCGAAGCCGTCAAAAATAAACCTATTAAACAATCAACAATTAACTTGTAGATAGTGGCAATAGGGTCGAACCACAGGGATTTGACACTACGGATTTTCCTACTAATGACTTGGACAAGTGAATAATAAGAAATTAAAAGAGGGGGGTTTTGTTTTGATGATTAAAACTAAATAGCAAGAGAAAGCGATAATTTAAATAGATGAGAATTTCAATAGGAGAAGAATTCTAGTTGAAGAATGGATCTATTTCAGTTTGTTTAGAATTGATCATTGATCTTTTCGATACTCCTATTTATTTCAATAAATTAGTTTAGGATGTGGAAGACGCTTCTCACAATCCAAATTCCTCCTTAGTTCTAGTTTGATTAGGAAACGTTCGCTAATCAAACACTAATCAACAAGTTGCCAAGGAACGTCCTTGGGGCATTGTAGCATCGAACAACTGTCAACTGCATTAAGACTTAGAGAAACCTAATTCTAACCTTGCCAACCGCGTGGTCAAGTTTAGATTATGCAACTTGATTAAATGTGTGTTTAAATAATCTAAGCAATTACGGACCTAAATTATTCAAACAATTGTTACTTAAGCAATTAAAAGCAATAGGCCTAAATTGATTCTAAAAGCAAAGCAACAATTATAGAAAGATCAAATTGCATAAATATTGAAAATAAATAGAAGTTTAATAATGGAGATTTAAATCTCCCAATTCATCACAAATCTGAAATTCACCAACTTCAACTAGAAAAGGTTGGATTTAGCCACTCATGGTGGACAAAATCACAAAAGGAAGAAGAAAGAAAAGAAGGATAATTTCTGCTGTGTTGCTGGAGAATTTCCGAGGATGGCAGATGCTGAAAGATATGATCAGATGCCTTTGATGCTGCCCTTTTATAGCTGGAGAGTCCCAAGTCCAATTTGATTAGGGTTTTGTAATCTTAATTTGATTTGGTCTTCTTTGTAGTCTTTGATTCCTCTTTGAATTTTGTGTTTGATTGAGAATGGAACTCTCTAAATGAGGGGCGTGGCTCTTGGGACTGATCTTGTGGTGTTTGAAGTGGACTTGGACTTCTTTCCTTTGAATTTGGATTTTCTGCTCTTTTCCCGCCTCTGCTGTATTTTCTGTTATTAAAGTGATTTGGGCAGATTCTGCAAGTGATTTGGGCAAATCACTTGCTCATTTTGCCCCAATCGCTTCCTGGGGTTTAGTCCAGTTTCTGTCTTTGTTTCTGCGAGCGACTTGGCCAGTTCCTGCGAGTGACTTGGGCAAGTCACTTTGACCCAATCACTTTTCCAGCTTTTTCTTCACTTTTTCTCTAACTTTCCAATTTCTTCCTTTTCTGTAAAAACATATCAAAAACACAAATTAAGCTAGAAAAATGTGTAAATAAACAGTAGAAAATATAATAAAAATGTGGCTAAATTATGCTTGATCAGTTATCTTTGCACTTCAGATGTGGAGGCATTACCTTTATGGGGTTCAATGCGAGATCTTCACCGATCACAAGAGTTTACAGTACATCTTGAGTCAGAAAGAGCTGAATTTGAGACAGAGAAGATGGGTAGAACTGCTCAGTGATTATGATTGCAGGATTCAGTATCATCCGGGTAAGGCGAATGTTGTGGCAAACGCCCTAAGCCGGAAATCACTAGGCAGTTTGTCCCATATAGCAGCAGAGAGAAGACCAGTGGTGTTGGAGTTTTACAAGCTCATCGACGAAGGGCTACAGCTAGAGTTGTCTGGTACAGGTGCGTTGATAGCACAGATGAGAGTGATACCGGTGTTTCTGGAGCAGGTGGCTCAGAAACAGCATGAGGACCCTGAGTCAGTTAAAATTGCCAGGACTGTTCAGTCAGGCAACAGTGCAGAGTTCAGATTTGACAGCAAAGGGATCCTCCGCTATGGGAATCGCCTATGTGTACTAGATGACATTAGTTTGAAAGGAGACATTATGAGGGAAGCTCATAATACAAGGTACAGTGTTCACCCGGAAGCCACCAAGATGTATCAGGATCTGAAGAGGGTGTATTGGTGGCCAGCTATGAAGAAAGAAGTGGCACAGTTTGTATCCGCCTGTGAGGTTTACCAGAGGGTGAAACTGGAACATCAGAAGCCAGCTGGAATGATTAACCCACTGCTGATTCCAGAGTGGAAATGGGAGAATATAGCTATGGATTTTGTAGTGGGCTTACCGGCAGTATCCAACAGACTAGACTCCATATGGGTGATTGTAGACCGACTGACTAAATCAGCTCATTTCATCCCTGTTCGGAGTAACTACTCTGTGGACAAGTTGGCACAGGTCTATTTGGAGGAGATAGTAAGGTTGCATGAGGTTCCAGTGTCTATAGTGTCAGACAGAGGACCTCAGTTCACCTCCAGATTTTGGCGGAGTTTGCAGAGTGCTATGGGTACAAGGTTGGATTTTAGCACTGCGTTCCATCCACAGACTGACGGTCAGTCAGAGAGGACCATCCAGACCATAGAGGATATGCTCAGAATGTGTGTGTTAGACTTTAGCGGTTCTTAGAGGCAGCATCTACCTTTGGTGGAGTTTGCCTACAATAACAGCCATCATGCTAGCATAGGGATGGCTCCTTATGAAGCCTTGTATGGGAGGAAGTGCAGATCACCTGTTTGCTGGAAAGAAGTAGGAGAGGCGGCTCTAGCAGGGCCGGAGCTAGTAGAGATCACCAGCAGAGTGGTGGCCATGATCAGAGAGAGAATCAGAACTGCACAGAGCAGACAGAAAAGCTATGCAGATATCCGCAGAAAGCAGATAGAGTTTCAGGAAGGTGATATGGTATTGCTGAAGGTGTCTCCAATGAAAGGAGTGGTTCGGTTTGGAAAAAAGGGTAAGCTAGCCCACGATACATTGGACCCTTTGAGATCTTGCAGAAGATCGGGAATGTGTCGTATAAGCTGGATTTACCTGCTTCTATGGAGAGAATTCACCTGGTTTTCCATGTTTCTATGCTACGGAAGTTCGTGTCAGATCCGAGTAAGGTTCTTAGTGAGCCTGATGTGGAGATCCTTGGAGATCTCACTTATATAGAGCAGCCAGTGCGGATCCTTGACACACAGATCAGAAAGCTAAGGAACAAGAAAATTTCAATGGTGAAAATCCTGTGGAACCACCATAATCTAGAAGAGTGCACCTGGGAGACACAGGAGTCTATGCTCCAGCAATATCCATATCTGTTTTAAGGTTAGTTTTCCTCCTTTTTATGTGTTTTATTTGTTTGAGGAACATTCGGGGACGAATGTTCTTAAGGGGGGAGAATGTAATACTCGGCTAGAGTCCCGCATCGGAATTCTAGTTTCCTGTGGAATCCAGGATGTCGGAATCCTCTAGAAGGGTAAGATTTATGTTTTTTTTAAAGTGTTTTAGTAAGTTTTAATGTTTTAAAGTGTAAAGGAAATAAGGTTGTTGAAAGAAAAGAGCCAAGGAAGAAATGCAAGGTTCGGCCGCCGAAGGTGAAAGTTCGGCCGCCGAACATGCATGAGTTTGGATTCACGTTAGGCCGCCGAAGGTGGTATGGCCAGCCACCTATAAAAGGCCCTAGGTTGGTGAAATGGATAAGTTTCTTCCATTTTCACAGACAGAGGTGAGACCATGCTCTTCCTTGGGTGATCTTCATGATTTTTACAAATCTTTCAAAGTTTTGATGAGTTTGTATGTTGTTTTGAAGGTTTTGAGCTAAAAACCAAGATTTTGAAATTTGGAGAGTTTGAGGGTGAATTTCTCCACATCTCCACGTTAGGATCACATATCCTCTAGATCTTCAAGAGGTAAGTGTAGATCCTTAGCTTCTTTGATGTGTTATGAAGGTTTTATGGAGGTTTATGGGTAGAGATGCATGATTAGGGTAAGTTGAGTTTTTGGTTGATTTGTGGTCAAAGCATGCTTAGGTGCTTAGTTGTGATGTTTGTTGGGGTTTTGAGATAGTTTTGGACCCCTTTGTGCATATGTTTGCGTATATGTGTGTTGTAGAGTTGAGGTTTGCATGTTTGAGAAGTTTGAAGGAAGATTGCATGAAGTTGAGCAGGGTTCTGCCTTACTGGGGAACCCAGTTTCGGCCGCCGAAAGAGGGTTTGGCCGCCGAACATGCTAAGGAGGTGGTTTCGGCTGCCTAAGCTTGCCCAAGCTTGCCCCCGAAAGTTTGGACTTTCGGCTCTGGATGGGAGTTTCGGCCGCCGAAAGTGCCGCCGAACATGTGAGTTTCGTCTCTGGAGAGGACTTTCGGCAGCCGAAGGTGCCGCCGAAAATGTCTGACTTTCGTCTCTGAAAGGGACTTTCGGCCGCCGAACCTGCCGCCGAAAGTGCCGCCGAAAGTGCCCTGTCCACCCTTCTTTTGCATGTTTTCCTTGATGGTTTTAGGATGTTTTAGGGGTTTTTGGGGAGGTTTATAGAGATATCCTTGAGTTAGTTTGGTCCCTCATTTGAGTCCATCTGTGTAGGAACGGACCAGAGGAACCAAAGAGATCAGCAGTGAGCACTGCTTCAGAGTTTCCAGAGTCAGTTCAGAGTCAGCCAGAGGTGAGTGGAACTAAACTAAATCTGTTTTATATGAGTAATTAAATGCTTTTTAGCATGTTTCATGCACCATGATTATGCAATAGGTTGATTGCATTAGAATTCACGAAGATGTTGCATTGCATTTTATGTTGTTGATGTGGATGGAATGTGGGTGATCCATTAGTCTCTGAGAAAGACCAGGTGCCCATTCTACGCCCTGGCACTAGTTATGAGGAAGACCAGGTGCCCATTCTACGCCCTGGCATGAGTTATCAGGTAAGACAGGAAGACCAGGTGCCCATTCTACGCCCTGGCATGAGGTATCAAGTAAGACAGAAAGACCAGGTGCCTATTCTACGCCCTGGCACGAGTATAGGATGTCGGGACTATTGGTGACACATTCATCCTTGCTGTGAATTGTTTGTGATATGATGTATTTTATTTGAGCATGTTTAATTAACATGTATTATTGTTCTACTCACTGGGCTAGTATAGCTCACCCCTCTCCCTTAACCCCAGTCTTGCAGGACCAGAGGTCAGGGGAAGTTCAGCAGGGTTCAGGA
Source organism: Manihot esculenta (assembly GCF_001659605.2). Classification (NCBI taxonomy): domain Eukaryota; kingdom Viridiplantae; phylum Streptophyta; class Magnoliopsida; order Malpighiales; family Euphorbiaceae; genus Manihot; species Manihot esculenta. The sequence goes on from NC_035163.2 coordinate 24,714,356, forward strand.
AGAGGAAAAAGTTGTAATAGTATAGTGTGGACATGTAACATGTGTAAAGAGATGTAATGGTATTGTATAAGAGTTTAGCATTGTGCTTGACCTAGATGTGTTGTAAATCCTTTTTGGATACATGATCTGTTTATAGTATGGAAATATTTTATGAGTATGAAAACCAGGCTTATCATAGTATGAGTTTTAACCCGTCTAGAGCAATGATGAGAGCTCTAGTAAGGGGTTCAGTATTACAGAGATAGTGCATGCACAGGTTGAGCCTTGGTACAGAGCAAAGTTTTATATTTGTACAGAAAATGTATGATCATGTATGGGATTTTACAGGTACTCAGATAGTATAGCAGGCTTGCTACGGGTCCCGGCGACCTTAAGTCGACCTGGATCCTAGCGCCGATAGCGGTTCGATTTTCGGGTCGTTACACAGATAGTGTGAATTCGACATTCTATCAAAAATTTTGGTGTATTATTAGGGAATATGTGATAACTTTTTATAAGTCTGCGAGTTGGAAAATTTTCAGATGCTCTAAATGACATTACTATTATTCTTATTCCTAAAAGGAAATTTCCGTTAGACCTACAGGATTTGAGACTGATCTCACTAATCAATGTTCTGTATAAAATTTTGGCAAAGGTCCTTGCTAATAGATTGAAGTGCTATTACCAAGTATTATCTCTTCATCTCAGTTTGCTTTTGTACCTGGCAAATCGATTTCTGATAATGTTTTGGTAGCTTTCGAGATTATCCACTTTATGAAAAGGAAAGTAAGAGGTAAAAAAGGAGAAATGACTCTCAAAATTAATATCATTAAGGCTTATGATAGAGTAGAGTGAAATTATTTTAAGTTGCTAATGCTGCAATTAAGATTCAATAGTAGGTGGATTGATATGATTATGTTGTGTGTCTCTATGGTTAGATATTCTGTTGCTTTAAATTGTGAGGAATCTGGGCATATTACACCAAAGAGAGGGTTGCGACAGGATGATCCTTTGAGTCCTTATTTGTTTATTTTATACTCTGAATGATTGGCAACTTTGTTTTATTATGCAGAATGATGTGGGCTTATTTATAGTATAATAATTTGTCATCGGGCCCTTGTTGTGTTCCATTTTCTTCTTGCTGTGTCCCATTTTCTTTTTGCTATGACAATTTCTTCTTTTTTATGGTGGATGATAGAGAATTTGGGTATATTAAGGATATCTTAGGAACTTATGAGTGTGCTTTTGGTCAAGCTATTAATTTTAATAGGTCAAGTATCTTTTTTAGTTCCAATTGCTCTAACCATATTAGAACACACATTTCTTCTATTTCGGGTATTTATAATCCTCTTGACTATGAAGATATTTAGGATTACATTCCCTTATTAGACGTAATAAAAAGCATGTATTCTCTTTCTTAAAAGATAGAGTATGAAAACGTGTGTGTATCTGGAATGAAAAATTCTCATCTAGAGCTGGTAAAGAGGTTCTGCTTAAATCAGTAGCTCAGGTTATTCCCTCTTATGTGATGAGTATTTTTGCCATCCCAGTTTATTTGTGTGAGGAGCTAGAAAAGATGATGAATTCATTTTAGTAGGGTTCTAATGGTACTGATAGGAGGAAGATTCATTGTTATCGTGGCAAAAGATGAGCGTGAGTAAGGATAAGGGGAGTTTGGATTTTCTAAAATATAAGGTATTTTAATTTAGCCATGCTTGATAAGCAGGGTTAGAGATTTCTTTCCATCCATGATTCTCTTTCTTTTCGTATTCTTAAAACTAGATATTTTCCTTCATTGAATTTTCTTGATGTTAATGAAGGGTCTAACTCGAGTTTCTTTTTTTCGAAGAGTATTTTGTAGGCCAAGGAGTTGCTGAATATTGGTACTAAGTGGAGAGTAGGTAATTGTGAGTTAATTAAGGTTTGGAGGAGATTATTGGCTTAATCGAGATGATAATTTCTTTATTGAAACACCTTGTGTGGATGGGCTGGAAGATCTCAAAGTTTCAGATTTAATTAATAAGCAAGGTACAGGTTAGAATTCGTGATTGCTCTCAAAATTATTGCTTCTTAGTGATATTGTTTGTGTGTTGAATATTTTTTTGAGTATATCTAAGCAATCAAATAAACGGATATAGTACTAGACATAAAACAGATTATATTCTGTAAAATCGAGGTATCATGTGTTGGTTAATATGGGTGAAAGTTTGGAGCATTCAATTATGCCAGGCTCATGGAAGAAAGTTTAGAAATTACAGGTGCTGCTAAAAGTGAAAAATTTTTTGTGGCGGGTTAGTAGAGGTATTCTATCTACTAATATATCTCTAATTCTAAAAGGAGTTAATATTACTACTGGGTATAAGGTTTATGGAATTGATGAGGATAATCTAGGTATCCTTTTTCATTGTGCTGTTGCAGTTGAGTGTTGGAGATCTTAGGTTTTCCTATTTTAGATCAAAATATGCTTAATAATTATATTCTGATTCAAATCATATTAGGTTTGTCTGATATTTCTTTGTAGAGTAGGCATGTATGCTGTTATGAAACCTCTGGAATGGGAGAAATGTCCATCTATGGCATGATAACCACCCGGTTCCTCATTAGATTGTTCGGGTAATGGAGGTTTATTTATCTTCTTGGTTAAGTCTTCAATTTCCTGCAGATGGATCTAATGGTAGCCATCAATATGTCATAAAAAGTCGTTAGCAAACACCTAGTGTTAGGAGATTTAAATGTAATATGGATGTTGGAGTAATTAGTCAGTATGAAATTATCAAGTATGGTACTATCTTGCGTAATTCTTCTAAGTCATTTATTGTGGCATTTTCTGATCATTTGAGAGGTAATATTCAGCTTAAAATGGCTGAAGCGTATGCTTTATGTGAATCTCTACTATAGTTTGAATCCTATAGTATTGATAGTGTAAATGTTGAGTTAAATTCGAAAGGTGTGATTGATACTATGTTATCTTAACAAGAGGATTTTTCTGAATTTGGCCAACTTGTTTATGATTATAGAATTTTTTTTTTTTTTATGCAATGATCCCATTAGATTTTATCATTTGTCAAGCGACAAGCAAATATAGTTGTTCATGTCCTAGTTAGGGATGTTGTTTCTTATGTCAGTCCTACTTATTTGCTTTTATGTCAAGATTTTTTGAATAATATTTTATATTTTGATATTGCTCTAGATTTTTTCACTTTAACATTTTAAATTCTAAGTTGAGTGTTCTGAGGAGACTTTTCAGTCTGGATTAGTATAGATCTCCTATGTTAAATTTTTCTTAATAAAACTTATATTTCAAAAAAATTACAAATTTATAATTTTCATATAAATGAATAATATTACATGATGTTAAATATACATTTATTTTCCATTTTACTTTAAATGCAAAAAAAAGGTAAATACTACTGAAAGAAGAAGAAATATGAGTCAATTGGAATAAGAAAAAATAATGAGTAATATTTTGAAATTCAACTCGATCAATGAATCTATGAAGGTTAAGAATTAAGGTTTAAGTTAATTGAGATCGAACAAGAATTTGATTGATATATTATTAAATAAAATTTATAATATTAATAATAATTTTTTATTATAATTAATACTTTTTATATTATAAATAATTATTAAAATAAATTCAACTAAATTTTAAGATAAAAAATGTTTTTCAAATAATACTTTAAAATTTTAAGAATAATCTACAATTCTAACTAATAGAGAAATACTTATAATTTTAATTTTATAATAAAAATGAAAAAATATTAATAAATAAAAATTATATAATATAACTACTACATAAATTTATGTATTTTCAACCCTATAAAAGGTAGTAAAAAAACTTAATATTTAATTTAATTATAAAATAAATTATTAATGGTATTGATTATTTAAATTGTATTTCTTTTTTTTTTTTAACTTTTAATAATACGGCAGCGTCTATATAAAAACGGCAATTGGCAGAAGCTGTTGAAATGGCAAATATCATGAGTTTGATGCATGAGGGGCCGCCTCGAGACTGAGTCTACCAGTATTCGGTTCAAATCAAAAAAATTAATCGAATTGAATTAATTTTAAAATTTAGTTTGATTTTTTATTCAATTCGGTTCGGTTCAGTTTTTAATTTTAAAAATTTCAGTTATTTCGATTCAGTTCGGTTTTGATAAAAAAATAAAAAAAATCGAACCGAACCAATTTGTAATAATAATATATTATTTTCAATAATATAGAGAAATTAAATTATATTAAAATTAAAATATTTTAATTAAATTTTAAAATATTAAAAATAAAGTGTAAAAAATAAAAAAATTATTAAAAATCGAAACTGATCAAACTGAATCGAATCGAACCGAATTAGTCTAGTTCGATTCGATTCGATTTCTGACCAAAATCGGTTCGATTCGATTTTCATAAATACTAAAATTTCGATTTTTGGTTTATTCAGTTCAATTTAATTTTAAACTGAACCGACCGAATGCTCACCTCTACTCGAGACTTTGGACGTCAACGACTTGCATGACTTTTTTTTTTTTTTTATAAATTTGATGGAGAATTAAAAGAGTAAAATCTCAGATTTTTTATATTTATTTAAATATATTTTTCATTAATATTTATTTAAATATATTTTTCATTAAATTAAAATTATAAGCGCATTTGCATGGGTCTTTAAAAGCTACTTAAAATTATTATTATTATTCTTATTAAATTTTAACAATCATATAACTTATGAAAATATAATATTAAATGAAAAATAATAAATTTGTTTGATAATAAAAGAGTGTTAACTGATTTTGCATGGTATCTCATATTTTAATATATTGTGTATATTTATATAATTTATTAGTATATAGGGTCAATATATTAATTTAATTAATTAAAAAATAAAAAAAAATTAGAATAAAACTATCAAAAATAAATTAATGTAGAAAAGTGATGTGATCATTAATCTTAATGATCATGCAACTTAAAATATAATTATAAATTAAAAAAATAAATTTGTTTGATGAAAAAGAAGAAAGTAATTTTTTTGCATTGAATCCTATACTTTAATAAATTGTGTATATTTGTAAAATTAGTATATAATATTAATCCAATTAATTAAAAAATAAAAATTCAGAATATATAAAACAATTAAAAAGTCTAAAAAATTAGCATTCTAGAATCAAGATATAATAATAATGAAAAAGGAATTAATACAAACAGCATAAAATAAAAATTATAATTTGCTAAAAATCAATACTATATAAAGGTAGGAATGGGAGAATAATGAGATTACCTGCAATAGCCATTAAAAGTTTATGTTTTTATAATAAAAGATAAAAATTAATTGGATGTTAAGTTATTTTAAATTATTTATTTATTATTTAAACTAATTGTAAAGTTTATGTATATTTAAAATCCTTAATTGAAATTATACTTAAATTCTTTTACCTAAGATTTTTTTAAAATCATTTTTAAAAGGAATGTAACGCAGTATTCACTCAAAATATACTATGAATTGTTATCATATGATTGAGTCACGTAATAAAATTTCATTGAGTTCTAACACTTGATTTCAGAAAAAAAGGAGATAGTCAATACTCAAAAAGGACATAAAATTCACCCTTTTCTAAATCATCCTTTTGAGTCCGTTGAGTTTTTCACGGTACAAAATTACTGTTAAACGATAAAATTCAATAAATTCCTATTACGTCTATAATTACATAATTTTTTGTCAATTAACTGATTTCAGTCGAATTTCTAAGAGATTTATCGATTAACTCTATCTTCTTACATTATAAAAACAGAACATACACATAATTTAAATTATACATTTTTACACGCTTATTTTTAAATTTAAATTACTTTTTTATATTTTTTTCTTAATAAATTTAGTAACTTAAATATTGAAATGACTGTTCATAGATGTCAACTATCTCACCTTCTTTTATTTTACAAATTAATTAATCATTTTAAACTCATTTTTTATCGCATCAATAAATTTAAAATAACATGTTATTTGAAGTATATAAAATCTGGCCTTTTATAGGATAATTTGCTAATTTAAGAATTATTTATTTAAATAATTTTAATTATTTTATATATTTGAAATTATGCATAAATTTTAATTATTACTTAAATTAATTATAAAATTATCTAAAAATTTCAAATTTTAAAATCTATAATTATATTTTATATGAAAGGGTGAAAGGAATGGGAATAATCGAATTAATAAAAAAATCCACAAGTTCATTGAATAATTATAAAATAAAAGCACTTATTATATATATATATATATATAGAGTCTGAGTGATTCATAATAATTTTCCTTATATATATTTAATTTTAGAAATCATTTTTTCCTTAATTAAATAAATGTATAATTTAAAATTTTCTTAATTTTTTGCTTCCTTATTAAGTAAAGTAATAACATATGGATAAATAAATTACAAACATTATGACGAGTATTGAAAGTGAGAGACATCTAAATAATTATTATATATAAAAGTGCCAAAGAAGGAAAATCATAGTATTTTTAAAATTATTCATGATAATTTAGTTTTATTGTTAAGTAATATTAAATTTTATTGGCTATACGAAATTAATTTAATTTATTTTTATATTTAAAATATTTTGAAGTTTATATAGATTTAAAATTATTAGTTTTATTTGTACTTATTTTATTGTTGTTTTATTAAAATTATAAAAAAATAATTTAACAGTTAAAAATTGTTAATTAGTTTTATAAAAATATAAATTTACATATTAATGCTGAATTTTTATTAAAAATTTGAAAAATGGATTCTTTTCAAAAAAAATTGAAAACATATAACAATATATGCATAAAAAATATCCTTTTTTGTAAAAAAAAATTTACTAAAAGTCAATATTTCCTTTTTTTAAATAATTTTGATACACTTTAAGCTATATATTAGTAAATAAATGATATATTGTTAATTATTAATTTTGATAACCGCTGGATTTCACCATCCCGGTCCGAGGCCGGATTCATAATGACGGTCCCCATTTTAAGGTCTCTAAGTTTTCTTAATGGGCCGGCCCAGTCCGTTCGGCCCTAAGATTAGACCTCCCCTGGGCTTCAATCCTGATATCATCTTCCAGCCTAGTCCGGAGGAGAAGAAGTAGCCAGCCCATCTGCCTGGTGGGTCCATCCGCATGCGTGCCAGGAGAGAATTAAATGGCCGTTACACATGGAGTAGATATCTGATATTCCCGTACGTCCGTATCCGCCTCTTGGACCAACCTTACTCAACCCTTATAAAACCCTATCTTTTTGGATCTCAGATCATCAATTGGCGCCGTCTGTGGGAACGAAGGAGATCTTTTCATCGCCGGAGTTCCATTCTTACAATACCCACTGAGATCCACGATAGTCAACCATAATGAAAACAACCTCGTTAATACCTCAAATGTCCTGAGCTCTGCTCAGGAGGGACAACAGTTCTCTTTTTCCAGTCCCACAACCCCAAACAACCAACCACCAATCCCCTTCAACCCCTCGCCGAACTCGGCAGGGAACATGCCCGGAGCTGCCTTATCCAACCAGGACCTCCAAGCCATGGCCCTTCAACTACAAAACACTGCCCACTGGTTGGGGCAGATGATGCAACCGAGGGGTCTCAATACCCCAATGAGCGTGTTGCCTGTGGTAGAGGAACCCCGAACCAATGAACCCCAGCCTACCTTTAACCACCCCCAAACGAACAGCCGAGAAACAGGAGAAAGAGGTAGGAGGACCGGGGAAGAAGAAGAACCGAAAGCCAGAGTTCGTGGGAGAAGGGTGAGGGAGTTGATATAAAACGGCGAGGCAAACAGTTATTCTGCCAGAACAACTAGGAGAACGGAAGAGGATGAATGGAAGGAAGAAGATCGTCTGGAGAAATGGCTCAGACAGGAAGAGGAGGGTGTGGATCAGAAGCTGCAAAAAATGAAGGAGCAGCTCCTGGCTGAGTTGGGAGCGAAAGATCATAACCAGGCTCTCTTGCCTACCTCTTCACCTTTCTCGAAGTGGGTGCAGCAAGATACCGTCCCCAAGAAATTTATGATGCCACCCATGGCAGATTATGATGGAGCAGGAAACCCAAGGGAGTATGTCCTCAACTATAAGACTTTCATGGAGCTGCAAACTCTATCGGATGCCTTGACGTGCAAGGTATTCCCTACGACGCTCGCAGGGCTGGCACGGGCGTGGTTTAACAGCCTGGAGGCTAGAAGCATCAGAAGCTTTGGAGATTTGGCCACTATCTTCATTAGCCGGTTCATTGCCGGAGTACCTGCAGACAAAAAGACGAGCTACCTGGAGACAGTCCGTCAGAGGAGGAATGAGACTTTAAGGGAGTACGTCGCCCGTTTTAACACGGAGGCCCTACAGATCCCTGAGCTGGATGAAAACCGAGCTGTGGAAGTGATGCAAAAAGGGATGACCTCCCCAGGGTTCTTTGGCTCGTTAAGCAGGAAACTGCTGACCTCGCTGGCAGAGCTGATGAAGAGGGCGGAGAAATACATAAGGCAGGACGATGCCTTAGTAACAAGCAGATTCGCCAAAGAGGCGACATACAGGGGAAAAGCCCCAGAAGAAAGGAGGTCGAAAAGGCAAGAGAAAAAGCAAAGCAAAAGGCTTGAGTAGTATAGACAGCCCTAGGATCGAAGGGTCCAGAGACCTTTCCCCCCTCGGATTCCAGAACAAAAGTCGTTTCCCCTGCGGATTCCAGAGAACCTGACCCCACTCAACCCCTCTAGAGCCGAGGTGCTCATGGCAATCCAGAACAAGGAGTTCCTCCGGTGACCAAAACCAATGAGGGCTGAGGCGAGCCAACGAGATCCTGACAAGTACTGCCAGTACCATCGCACGCACGGCCATGACATTAATAACTGCTACCAGCTGATCAGTGAGATCGAAAAGCTGATTAAGAGGGGACACTTGCGAAACTTTGTGAAGAAACCAGAGGGAGAAAGGCCTCAGCCGAACCCTACAGCAGAGAGACCCCAGAGAGCTGGAGCGAGACAGGTGAATGATGGCTCCAGTGGGACCATCAACATGATTGTGGGAGGAACCGGAGGTCGGATGAGCAGAAGGGGAAAGAAGAGAGGCCGAGACGGGGAGAGCAGCAGTGCCGAGGTCATGCACGTAGTTGAACACTCTCCAGTGACCATCTCCTTCTCTTCAGAGGATGCGTAGGGCGTTCAGATGCCTCACGACGACGCTCTTGTTGTCGAGGTCGTCATCCACAACTACCGAGTGAAGAAGGTTCTCGTCGACGACGGAAGCAAAGTGAATTTATTACCATACAGGGTCTTCCAGCAGATGAGAATCCCCTAGGAGCAGCTGGTTTGGGACCAGGCCCCAGTCAAAGGGATCGGAGGAGTCCCAGTACCTGTGGAGGGAAAGGTGAAGCTAGCCCTCACTCTCGGAGAAGCACCTCTGGCTCGGACGCACTACACGGTGTTTCTAGTGGTGAAGCTCCCCCTGAACTACAACGCAATATTGGGAAGACCTGTGCTGTTTGATTTTGAGGTCGTAACTAGCATTAGATATCTGGCTATGAAATTCCCAACAGAAGTGGGAGTGGGAGTAGTCAGAGGAAGCCAGGAAGAGGCAAGAGCAGTGTACACTGGCCACGGTATCAGAGCCGAGCTCGGCAGAGGAGAGGTTTGACTCAGAAGTTCTGGAGGTCCGAGATGAGAAAAAAAAAAGGCCAGAACAGAGCCGATCGGAGAGCTGGAAACCTTCCCCTTATCAGAAGCAGAGACAGACAAGGTTTTCAGCCTTAACGCCGGCCTGAATGAAAAGCAGAAAACTGAAGGCATGGCCCTGATTCGAGGTCACGCATCAAGCTTCGCCTGGAAGCCTTCTGACATGCCCGGAATAGACCCTGAAGTGATGACTCACAAGCTGAACATCCTTCCAGAGGCCAAGCCGGTGAGGCAAAAGAAGAGGGTGGTAGGAAGAGAGAAGCAGTAGGCCACCAGGGAGGAAGTGCAAAAGCTAGAGGAGGCCGGGTTTATTAGAGAGGTTATGTACCCACAATGGCTAGCAAATCCTGTATTAGTCAAAAATGCCAATGGCAAATATAGGATGTGTATAGATTTTACCAACCTCAACCAAGCATGTCCCAAAGATTGTTATCCCCTCCTCGATATTAATAAAATGGTCGATTCTACGGTCGGTTTCGATTACATGTCATCTTTGGATGCAATGTCTGGTTACCATCAAATTCCCATGGACAGGTCGGATGAAGAAAAGACCTCGTTCATAACAGAAGATGGGAGCTACTGCTATAGGGCCATGCCTTTCGGGCTGAAGAATGCCGGGGCAACATATCAAAGGCTAATGAATAAAATCTTCAAAGACCAGATCGGCAAAAATGTAGAAGTATATGTGGACGACATAGTGGTGAAAAGCCCCACTTTTCAGCAGTACTTGATAGACCTGAGGGAGGTGTTCGAGGTATTAGAGCAGTACAGAATGAGGCTGAACCCAGCAAAGTGTGCCTTCTTCATCAGGGGAGGAAAGTTCTTGAGATACATGGTGAGTGGAAAAGGCATCGAGCCCAATCCTGAGAAGGTGGAAGCCATCCTGAAGATGCCCGAACCGACCTATGTAAGGGACGTCCAGAGACTTACTGGAAGGGTAGTAGCACTCAATCGCTTCATGTCGAGGTCGGCTGAGAGATGCTTGCCGTTTTTTAAGAAGTTGAGGAAAGTTTCGAACTTTGAATGGACTGAAGACTGTCGAGAGGCTTTCAAAGAGCTCAAAAGCTATCTTAGCTCGCCTCATGTACTCAATAGTCCGTTGGAAGTAGAAGAGCTCCTAATCTACTTATCAGCCTCAGAGCAAGCTGTCAGTGCCGTATTGGTGAGAGCAGAAGGAGGAGAACAAAAGCCAGTTTTCTACGTCAGCAGAGTGCTCAAAGATGCCGAGGTGAGATACCTGAATATTCAAAAAAATAGCGTATGCTTTGTTGCTGGCAGTCAGAAAATTCAGAGTTTACCTAGAAAGCCATCAAGGAGTAGTAATGACAGACCAGCCGCTGAAGAAGATTCTCCACAGACTGAAAACCTCAAGTCGGATGCTTGCTTGGTCCATTGAGATCAGCCTGTACTGTTTGGAATACCGGTCTTGCACTGCCATAAAGTCTCAAGCCCTCGCTGACTTCATAGCAGAGTGTTCTTTCAGTGAGAAACAAGCAGGACCTGGTGAGACACCCCTGGAAGCACCAGAAGAGGAAAGAGAAAGACAATCCCCTCGAGAATTTAACTGGAAGTTGTATGTGGACGGGGCATCCAGCGTTGGGGGTAGCGGTGCAGGAATAATGCTAAAAGGACCTGAGGGTTTCAAAGTCTGTTATGCTCTGCGCTTGGAATTCAAAGCCTCTAACAATGTAGCGGAATATGAAGCCCTGATAAATGGGATGCTAATCGCAGCGGAGGTAGGGGTAACTGATCTTGAAATAAATAGCGGCTCCCAGCTAGTAATCAATCAGATAACAGGGGCATATCAGGCAAGAGACCAAACAATGCAGAGCTACTTGGCGAAGGTAAAAGCCATAGAGACCGAGCTCGTCGAACAGGGGATTATGGTACGGTGCCAGAGGATACCCCGGGAGGACAATGAGGAGGCAGACCTGCTTAGCCGATTGTCTAAAGAGGAGCTGGAACAACTCCCTGACGAGGTATACATATAACATATTAGTACACCTGCTTTTGACAAAACGGCCACTGTAATGCAGGTTGAGCAGGGCCAAAGCTGGATGACTCCATACTTGGAATACCTTGAGAAGGGAAAGCTCCCTGAGGACAAAGATGAAGCAAAAAAAATAGCTGCTCGAGCTGCCAATTACCAAGCAGTAAGGGGAATCCTATACAGAAGAGGAAAATCCACTCCATGGCTCCGATGTGTAGGCCCAGACGAAGCAGTCAAGGTGCTGAAAGAAATACACCGGGGAATGTGTGGAGCTCATGAAGGAGCAGGAACGTTGGCGAACAAAATTTTTAGACAAGGCTATTACTGGCCCACTGTCAAGAAAGAAGCTGAGGAGTTCGTCCGAAGGTGTGACATATGCCAATGGTTCGCTAACGCCATCAACGTACCAGCCACCCCTCAGTCCAGCATATCTAGCCCATGGCCGTTCTCACAGTGGGGCATAGATATCTTGGGACCTTTTCCTAAAACCACGGGGCAGAAGAAGTTTGTAGTGGTGGCCGTAGAGTACTTCTCAAAATGGCCAGAGGCAGAGGCAATCCCCACAATTACAGCCAGAAAGATGATAGACTTTGTTTGGGGCAACATCATCTGCAGGTTTGGGATACCAAGGATACTCATTTCAGACAACGGCAGGCAGTTCAACTGCAGAACCTTTAAGGAGTTCACAATGAACATGGGTATATGGCACAAGTTCTCTTCAGTTGCTCACCCCCAAACCAACGGCCAAACAGAGGTCACTAATCGGGCAATTCTCCAAGGACTGAAGAAACGGTTGGATGGGGCAAAGGCAAATTGGGCAAATGAACTCAACAGCATCCTGTGGGCACTCCGAACTACCCCCAAGACGTCCACCAAAGAGACGCCCTTTGCACTCGCATTTGGCACTGAGGCCGTAGTTCCAATCGAACTACAAGTCCCTACACTTCGAGTCCAGTTCAATGATGAGAACGCCAACAGCGATAAACTGAGAAGTAACCTGGATGCCTTAGAAGAAATCAGGGAGGAAGCTCAAGTCCGTACAGCCGCTTATTAACAAAGAACGGCTCGTTATTACAATCAAAGGGTCAGAGAAAGAAGCCTGAAGGTAGGAGATCTAGCCCTAAGAAATCTGAAAGCCACTAGAAAGAGAGCGGCAGTAGGAAAGCTGGCGCTGACTTGGGAGGGCCCGTTCAGAATAGTCAAAGTGGTCAAACTAGGGGTATACCGAATTGAAGACCTACAGGGAAACCTGGAACCCCATGATTAGAATATCCAGCATCTGAAGAGGACTTCCCTTAAAATATTTGTAACATGAAGAAAACTCTTATACTCTGAAAATATGAATGAATTGAGTAACACCATTTTTAGCGAGCAATGTTATTTCTATTATTATGCGTCTTAATTTTCTTTGAAAAAGAAAGAACAGATGCTAGAAGACCTCAGTGAGGTAGGTGACCGGGCTCCCCAAGTGCTCCCGGCACCATTAAACTGGCTGAGATGATGAAGCGACAGTAAGGCCACAGTGCCTGAATCTTGCGTAAGACCTCAGTGAGGTAGGTGACCGGGCTCCCCAAGTGCCCCCGGCACCATCAAACCGACTGAGATGATGAAGCGACAGTAAGGCCACAGTGCCTGAATCTTGCGCAAGACCTCAGTGAGGTAGGTAACTGGGCTCCCCAAGTACCCCCGGCACCGCAAAACCGGCTGAGATGACGAAGAACGGGCCAAGCCTAAGGTGCCTAGATCCCATTCAAGATCAAAAGGGTCCAAACCTTGAGCAAATTCAAAAATCAAGAAGAGCATAGCAGGTCTGGAAAGAGCTGAAACATGAACTAAGATACATAAATCTGAGATCTGAGGAGTCAAGCAAGAGGAAATCCAAGACATGAGCAGACAAGACCCTAGCCGTGATCCCTATCTGAACAGAACTAAAAACAAAAAGGCCAGCTTTGCTCATCACTTTAAAAGGTACATGGTCCATTCCATTTTGGTTATACAAATATTATATGTCCGAGCTTGCATTATGGACGAGTTAACATAATAGAAAATTACTAAGAATACCTTTGCGAGATTGGAAAAATTCATAAGTTAAAAATTTAGTCAATTGCTAGAATTTCAGTCCTGATTAGCTCAAGGACAAAAAAAAAAAAAAAAACAAGTATGGTGGACTCCTTAGAAAAATTATTGAGCACATAGCTTAAGGGTTTTATTCTTAACATATTGGACTTTTTACAGATTGAGCAGTTCAGTAAAGCCAGAAAAATAAACAAAAGTAGAAGCGATTCAAATGTAAATACAAGCAGATGTTAACTTTCATTAAAAGATAATTATCTCTGGAGGGAAAATTGTCCTTAAAGGACTTACATTCTTGGGAGCATTATTATCTACACTACTATCTACAAAAGGTACAATTTCCCCTCCTTAGGGCCCTGCATCCTCCCCCTGAGGCTTGGCATCAGCCTCTAAGGACTGGCTGTTTCCTCCTTCACCTCCCTCTCCTAGCTCGGCATCTTCTTTATGAGACCCAGCTGCAGTATGAGGAGCTCCTTTGGGCAAGGGTTTGTCGTCCTCCCCGTAAAGCACCTCCTCGCCATCGGAGTCTTCCTCAGCAGCTCAGAGTTCAGCTAACGGGGTGGAAGGGGCATACCTGGCTTCCCTCAAAACTCGATTGAAACCGGAGACGAACATGTAGAAGCCTTTTTGCCATATTGCATTCTTCATCTCGTCAGAGGCTTTGTATTTCGCAAGTCGCTCCTCGCAGGCCTCCGCTATCTTGGTTTTCAACTCAGAAGAGTCTTTATAGCTTTGGAGACAAGCTTCACAGGCCTGCTCGATCTCTTTCTTCAGCTCGGCTGACTCCTTGTACTCCCTCAGCCGCTCCTCACACTCCAGCTGGACCCTGTCTTCAGCAAGCTTAGCATCCTCGAGCAGGGCTGCACACCTCTTCTTCAAAGCCTCGACTTCTTGGCTGAGGTGCTGATTTTGGAGTTTAGACGCTTCAGCTTCCAAAGTCAAGTCTTTAAAGCTAGCAGCATGCTTGGCTAGCTCCTGCTCGAGGACCACCACCCGAGCTAGGGCTTCATCCTTCTGAGCCAGCATGGTATCAAAATTTGCCTTCAACAACTCGTGCTGGTGCCGGGCCTCATCCCTTTGGCTCACGGCCTCATCCCTCCCCTTCCGGACCTCTTCCAAGGAGGACAACTGTTCTAAAGCTTCATCACGGCAACTCTCCGCAGCAGCTGCCCTCTTATCAGCCCCCTTCAGTGCCACCCTAGTATGGGCCAGCTCCTCCCTAAGGGTCTTCAGATGCTCCTGAGCTGCAGCAAGGTGACCCCGGGCGTCACTGGTCGTGATCAGATTTTCTTCAAGACGCGCCTCTTTGATCTGGCGGTCCACTGTGCTCCGGGTGGACTCATCACGGGCGTCCACCTCCATAAAGAGGCCCATCAACTAACACAGAGAGAAAAGATATTAGAATGACAGACAATAGAAACCAAATGAAAGAATTCAAAAGTAAGAAGAACAACTTACCATCAGGAGCATCTCCCTAATTGTGCCTCCGAGCTCCTCTCGAGTCCGAGATCGGAATGCTACTTGCTCTCGTGTAGAACTCGCCAAAAGGCCAGTGAGAGCAAGCAGATGAGGATCCAAAGCTTCTGTGACCCCGCCAAACATCCGCTCCCGCAAGATTTTAACAACAACGCTCGCTGGAGATTGATGAGTGATATCCTCTGCGTTCAAAATGTCATTGTCGGGGGCAGACAACAGAGGCACCACAGAAGTCTCCTTCTTCTTCTTGAGAGGAGGCAGAGCTGGATCTAGTCTTCTAGAGGCCCGAGACCTCTTGGGGACAGGAGCCGGGGCAGGCGCTTCAGAAGGAGGAGGACGCTTGCTCCCGACCCTCTCTGCGGCGGCCTCATCATCAACCGATCTGGGCTCCACTCTCTCAGTAGCAGGGGCAACCTTAATGGGAATCTCCTGGACCTCTTCACCAGCTGGGATAATCTCCATCCCAGGAACCCCCTCATCAGCGGTGGAGGTCTCGAGCCTTCCCCCAGAAACCTCCTCAGAAGGAAGAACGAGATCCGTCCTTACCAGCTCGGTGCCTTCAACCGGCCTGGCCCTTGGAGCCTTTTTTGCCCCCTCAGTAGAAGCCCGTTGGGACCTGGAGGCTTGAGAAGACTGAGGGGCCGAGCTTGATCTGCTGCGGCTGGAGGGCCTAGAAGACCTGGTACCTCGGGAGCTCGGCTTGGGAGCTCGGGAAGAAGCCAGAGCAGGAGGCCGGCTAGCCAACCTGGAGGAAATGACTTCAGCCACCCTCTGGGTAGTCTCTCTGTAACAGCCTGCATCTCCGGACCGCCACCCTCGCTAGGATCCAGATCGGCTTAAGGCCGCCGGGACCCGTAGCAAGCCACTAGACATGCTAAACTTCTGGTCTAATCCCATACATGATCAAACTTTTCTTGAAAACTTAAGCTTTTGTTTCAGAAAAACCTTTAAACTTGTTTTCCTTACCTCCGCTTGACCTATGCATGAAAACATAGAACCTCATACCAGATGGGTCATCAAGCTTGCTTTAAAACCATGTCCGCTTTGGGTCAAGGGATTGAAACCCTTTCTTCCCTCACGGGCCATTCAAATCTCATAACATTAAAACATTTCACATCATGAAAACCTTTAACTCTTTAACATCAAGACATTTCTTAAGATCATGTAAACCAAGGGATCAACCAACTCTAGGGTCAAGCACAACTCTATACATCACATGACATACTATACTTTCCATCCTCTAGCTTTTCATTAACTCTTTACATACATCATCATATCATATCTTTTATATACATCATGTCCACTACTATACTACTCAAGCATACAAAAACATAACATCTCTTTATATCCAGCTTACTTAACATTTACATGCTTTTTTTCTTTTACATAAACTAAGCTATACTATTACACCAAAACACAACAACCCATGCTTAAACTCTGCTTTCCCCATAGCTCACTCTGCTGAACTCTGGCCCTGCAAAACTGGGGTTAAGGGAATGGGGTGAGCTACAAGAGCCCAGTGAGTAGAAACAGATAAAACAGTTCATTCATTCATTACATGCTTTCATGATATGTGTCACAGCACAAACATTTCACATCTCGGATTAGACATGACCCCAGGACTCCCTCTGTCGGTGCCCGGCCCCTAAAGGAGCTCTCACAAGCACTACATGCTCTAGTGCCCGGCCCCTTTCTATGGAGCTCTCACAGGTCTTATCTAGGCATAACAGATTCGCGGGCTACTGAAGTCGCCTTGGTCCAATCCACAACAACAATAAATGATGCGATGCAACATATTCGTGTCTCTAATGCGAAGCAACCTAGTATCACATGGCATTCATGATGCGTGTCTTATGCTCATACTGTCATTACCTTTAAACATCAATTTAAAATATGCAAAGTTAGTTCTACTCACCTCTGGCAGACGCTGAACCGACTCTGCAACTGCTAACACTGATGGCCTCCTCGATCCCTCGGGTCCGATCCTACACAGGTGGACTCGAATGAGGTGCCAACACACTCTAAACAACTCATAAACAACTCCCCAAAAACCCCCTAAAACATCACTTAAACCTGCATAGAAAACAACCTTGAAAAGGCTGGACAGGGCACTTTCGGCGGCACCTTCGGCGGCCGAACCCTCCCTCCAGAGACGAAACTCGGGCACTTTCGGCGG
Organism: Manihot esculenta; assembly: GCF_001659605.2. Taxonomy (NCBI): domain Eukaryota; kingdom Viridiplantae; phylum Streptophyta; class Magnoliopsida; order Malpighiales; family Euphorbiaceae; genus Manihot; species Manihot esculenta. The sequence continues at coordinate 24,731,740 of NC_035163.2, forward strand.
CACCTTTGGCGGCCGAAAGTCCCACTCCAGAGACGAAAGTCAGGCACTTTCGGCGGCCGAACCCTTCCTTCGGCGGCCGAAAGTCTGCTTTCAAGCCAAAACTCAACTTTCGGGGGCAAGGTTAGGCGGCCAATCCATGCGTTCAAAGGCAGGTTCGGCGGCCGAAACCACCTTCAGCGGCCGAACCTGAGTTCTTCCCAGAAGGGCAGAACTCAGCTTCTCATGCATTTAAGCCTCCCAAACCTTCCAAAACCAACCTCAACCTCACATACTCTCTCCCAAACATGCATACACACTCCCACAAGCATAAAGGAGCAAAGAAACTAGCTTAAACCTACCAACACAACACCACATAACATACATTGGGCATAAACCCACAAAAGCCTAAACATGCATAACTACCCATACATAAACATTAAAACTTCATAACACTTAATTAAAACTTCATTAAACCATAAGGGAAAACCATGATCTACACTTACCTCTTGAAGATCGAGGGTTGGTGCGATCCTTAACTCGGAGGTGTGGAGGATCCAAGCTCCAAAAGTCTCCAAGCTCCCAAAACTTGATTTAAGCTTGAAACTCTTCAAAACAAACGTAAAACTCATGAAAACTTGAGGGATGGGTAGAGAAAGCATGAAAACGACCAAAGGAAGGCAAAAACTCACCTGAGCTCGGGAATGGGGAGAAAACTCTCCCATTTCCGATCTGAGGGCTCTTTATAGGTGGCCTAGTCGACGACCTTCGGCAGCCTAACGTGCCCCCTAAACTCATGCATGTTCGGCAGCCGAACTTGAGGTTCGGCGGCCGAACCTTGGCTTATTCAAACAAGGCTTTCGGAGGTCAAAAGCGCTCCCGAAACCTTTCCATGTTCGGCGGCCGAACCTGGCAAAAGCCTCCTTGGTCTTTTCTCTTCAAAACTCAAAACATTTCTTTTACAACTATAAAACACTTAAAACCATTTTGGAAAACCTTTCCTTAACTCTTGCTATACCCCTCCAAAAAGGATCCGACATCCGAAACTCCACCGGACGGTAGGAATTCCGATGCCTGAACGAGCGGGGTCTTACATTCTTCCCCCCTTACAGAACATTCGTCCCCGAATGTTCAAACAAAAACACACAAAACCTCAAACTTGCGACTGAACGCCACCAGCTTCCGCTGCGTTACTCTGATCCTTCTCTTCTTCCTCCTTTTCTACTCTTACCCTCTACTCTTATACTAACCTCTTCTTTAAGCTCAACAACCTGAACCCGAATCTCAGATCTAGGAAAACAACCGACTCTTGCTAGCTGATCCATAGATCATCGATCCAAGGTAGAGATTACCTACTCCCGGTAGTAACCCTGCATAACTGCTTACAGTCACTACAAAGGCTCAAGGATCCATCCTTCCTTTCCTGCACAATACTGGAGCGTTCCAGGGTGAGGTACTAGGTCGAATAAAATCCTTGTCTACCAAGCACTCCACTACTCCTACACTCCTCCTATAACTCTGCAGGTACCATCCTGGGGAAAGAGAGAAACGGTTCTGGTACTAAATACCACTTCTAAACCAAACTCTACCTCCCTGACCGATGGTAAACCTGACACTAGCCTGGAATCTCTAAAACTCGCGCTATCTACAACACTAAGGCTGGTTCCCTGACCTGCCTACTAACCTTTCAAACCTGAATAAGAACCCTCTAACAACCACTCCTACACACCCTACGAGCCTAACGGGCTGACATCAAACCTCTCGGCATCTCTACACTGTCCCCTCTGAAGACTACCTCTGACCCATCCTGAACTCTGAACCTGACTACCTCGTCTCAACAGACCAAGGTAGCACCAGCACCACGAGTAGAGAAACCAATCCATCCCCCAAATGACATCCAGACAACTAAGTCTCGGACCTCAAGGTCGGGTGGAAGGTATCTACCCTCACCTGATACTGGACTGAACCGGCAGACTGACTCCGCCACAGATGGATCATACTTAGATTCAAAGAGAACACTCTACACCCAGAAGCTATCAACTCAACCTTTCAAAGACTCCTAGAGCAAAAACAGAAGGAGAAACACACCAGGGTTCACAACAACACACACATCAGAACAGTCAAAAGTGAGCGTACCTGGCATCACCGTGTTCGATGTGTCTACTCCCCTTCTATGATCACTGGTCTGAGCCACATTACTTGGAGCTAACCGCTGGGATCGTACCATCCTGGGCGCAGTAGGACACTCACGTGCGAAGTGCCCTTCTTGTCCGCACCTAAAACATGCCGTAGTCCCCGCCAGACAAACTCCTTTGTGTGGCCTTCCACACCTCATGCATCCTGTAGTGCCTTGACCAGAACTCGAACCATCTTCAGCCTCTAGCCTAAACCTCTTCCACAACCTACCCTTCCTAGTCCTGCCCCATTGCCTAGGGGTTCTTCTCCCCCTTCTACCTCTCTTGGCGGCTGTACTCAGCATGGAGGGATCAACTTCCCCTGAACTTGAACTCTTAGAATCCTTAGACTTTTCCATATTTCCTTCATCCATATCCACTTGCAGACCTACATCCCTCCTCTGCACCTCCATCTTCTCTTCTCTGTTGGCATCAACAGACCTTCCAGGGTCTCTTGATGTTTCCCCACTGCCAACTCTACCTGACTGTACTCCTGGCAGAATGGGAGGAAAGGTCTCCGTACCTTCCCACTCAGACGGATCTGACTCCACAGATCGACTAGCACCTTGCATCTTCTCTCTTCTCAAAACACAACAGGCACACAAGCAAACATCAGCATCGCATCACATCATACAGCCCATGTAGAAACACATGAACTCACAACACATAGCATGCATCGTATCATATGGTTCATGTGACAAACACATGACCCCTCATGCAACATATATCATGGATGAGCTTGTCACCTACAGCCTACAACATAGCAGAACATGCCATGACCAACTGTGCCAAGGGCCACTCCTGGTCGCTCGGCTCATCTCATACATATCATGCCATCTCGCAGCTAAGGGACCATCAACATCCATAATACAAACACAAATGCACATGCATCATACATGGCATTACACATCATCAAGCAAGACAGGACTCCTCATCCTATCCTAGTGGACATGATCTTACTCTGAATCTTTCTTATTGTGCTTGCCCATCTAAAGCAACCTCTTTCCGATGTGGGATACCTTCATCCTTGAGCATCCTTGCTCAAAACACCGTACTCTTGAGGCCCTTTGCTCTGATACCAACTGTAACAGCCCGCATCTCCGGACCGCCACCGGCGCTAGGATCCAGATCGGCTTAAGGCCGCCGGGACCCGTAGCAAGCCGCTAGACATGCTAAACTTCTGGTCTAATCCCATACATGATCAAACTTTTCTTGAAAACTTAAGCTTTTGTTTCAGAAAAACCTTTAAACTTGTTTTCCTTACCTCCGCTTGACCTATGCATGAAAACATAGAACCTCATACCAGATGGGTCATCAAGCTTGCTTTAAAACCATGTCCGCTTTGGGTCAAGGGATTGAAACCCTTTCTTCCCTCACGGGCCATTCAAATCTCATAACATTAAAACATTTCACATCATGAAAACCTTTAACTCTTTAACATCAAGACATTTCTTAAGATCATGTAAACCAAGGGATCAACCAACTCTAGGGTCAAGCACAACTCTATACATCACATGACATACTATACTTTCCATCCTCTAGCTTTTCATTAACTCTTTACATACATCATCATATCATATCTTTTATATACATCATGTCCACTACTATACTACTCAAGCATACAAAAACATAACATCTCTTTATATCCAGCTTACTTAACATATACATGCTTTTTTTCTTTTACATAAACTAAGCTATACTATTACACCAAAACACAGCAACCCATGCTTAAACTCTGCTTTCCCCATAGCTCACTCTGCTGAACTCTGGCCCTGCAAAACTGGGGTTAAGGGAATGGGGTGAGCTACAAGAGCCCAGTGAGTAGAAACAGATAAAACAGTTCATTCATTCATTACATGCTTTCATGATATGTGTCACAGCACAAACATTTCACATCTCGGATTAGACATGACCCCAGGACTCCCTCTGTCGGTGCCCGGCCCCTAAAGGAGCTCTCACAAGCACTACATGCTCTAGTGCCCGGCCCCCTTCTATGGAGCTCTCACAGGTCTTATCTAGGCATAACAGATTCGCGGGCTACTGAAGTCGCCTTGGTCCAATCCACAACAATAATAAATGATGCGATGTAACATATTCGTGTCTCTAATGCGAAGCAACCTAGTATCACATGGCATTCATGATGCGTGTCTTATGCTCATACTGTCATTACCTTTAAACATCAATTTAAAACATGCAAAGTTAGTTCTACTCACCTCTGGCAGACGCTGAACCGACTCTGCAACTGCTAACACTGATGGCCTCCTCGATCCCTCGGGTCCGATCCTACACAGGTGGACTCGAATGAGGTGCCAACACACTCTAAACAACTCATAAACAACTCCCCAAAAACCCCCTAAAACATCACTTAAACCTGCATAGAAAACAACCTTGAAAAGGCTGGACAGGGCACTTTCGGCGGCACCTTCGGCGGCCGAACCCTCCCTCCAGAGACGAAACTCGGGCACTTTCGGCGGCACCTTCGGCGGCCGAAAGTCCCACTCTAGAGACGAAAGTCAGGCACTTTCGGCGGCCGAACCCTTCCTTCGGCGGCCGAAAGTCTGCTTTCAAGCCAAAACTCAACTTTCGAGGGCAAGGTTAGGCGGCCAATCCATGCGTTCAAAGGCAGGTTCGGCGGCCGAAACCACCTTCGGCGGCCGAACCTGAGTTCTTCCCAGAAGGGCAGAACTCAGCTTCTCATGCATTTAAGCCTCCCAAACCTTCCAAAACCAACCTCAACCTCACATACTCTCTCCCAAACATGCATACACACTCCCATAAGCATAAAGGAGCAAAGAAACTAGCTTAAACCTACCAACACAACACCACATAACACACATTGGGCATAAACCCACAAAAGCCTAAACATGCATAACTACCCATACATAAACATTAAAACTTCATAACACTTAATTAAAACTTCATTAAACCATAAGGGAAAACCAAGATCTACACTTACCTCTTGAAGATCGAGGGTTGGTGCGATCCTTAACTCGGAGGTGTGGAGGATCCAAGCTCCAAAAGCCTCCAAGCTCCCAAAACTTGATTTAAGCTTGAAACTCTTCAAAACAAACGTAAAACTCATGAAAACTTGAGGGATGGGTAGAGAAAGCATGAAAACGACCAAAGGAAGGCAAAAACTCACCTGAGCTCGGGAATGGGGAGAAAACTCGCCCATTTCCGATCTGAGGGCTCTTTATAGGTGGCCTAGTCGATGACCTTCGGCAGCCTAATGTGCCCCCTAAACTCATGCATGTTCGGCGGCCGAACTTGAGGTTTGGCGGCCGAACCTTGGCTCATTCAAACAAGGCTTTCGGAGGTCAAAAGCGCTCCCGAAACCTTTCCATGTTCGGCGGCCGAACTTCACTTTCGGCGGCCGAACCTGGCAAAAGCCTCCTTGGTCTTTTCTCTTCAAAACTCAAAACATTTCTTTTACAACTATAAAACACTTAAAACCATTTTAGAAAACCTTTCCTTAACTCTTGCTATACCCCTCCAAAAAGGATCCGAGATCCGAAACTCCATCGGACGGTAGGAATTCCAATGCCTGAACGAGCGGGGTCTTACACTCTCCCACTGATCGCCCAACTCAGAGGGCATCCAAAGCGGCATTTATGCTCTCCCGAGATAGCGTGAAGTTCTTCGAAGGCTTGATTTGGTCCATTTTCACATCAGAAGCTGCAAAGATTCAAAACCAGAACGAATTAGAACAGCCCTAAGTAAAAATCACAAAGACCAGACAAAACAGTTAAATGAAATAAAATACCCGCGTCCTCGATATCCCGAAGATTAGATGCAAACATACACTTTTCGACATCATACTTCTTTTCAACAGAAGTCAGTCGAATGAACCCGATCTGCTCGGTAAGACTCAACTGGGGCAGGTCGTTGCAGCCTAGAGGGACGTCCTCCCAGGAGAGATCCACCTCCCAAGACAACGCGGACTCCTTCTTCAGCTCAACCACCGCGAATCCCTCCACCCAGCCTTTTATCGAGTCTTTATGACCCAAGAAGATTGACAGCCCCTCGCGAGGGGCAAAGTAGTAAAAACCTTGGCTTGCCTTGACTAGCCTGAAGAAAGTGACGAACAGACGCTCCGTGAGTGTGAACCTCCAGCTCAAACAGACAGATTCAAAGGAAGACATGAAAAGAATAGAATTAGGAGCTAGCATTTGAGGGATTATCTCGAAGTACCGGAAGACCTCGATAAAGAAAGGAGAGAAAGGAAAGGTCAAGCCATACTCCCTTTGTTTGGCAAAAAAGACCAGGCTAAGGTCCTTCTGTGGGTGTATTAGACCAGAGGGAGGAGGATCAGGAAGAACGATCCTCTCATTCCGGTAAGGAGCCCGGATATAAAAAAGGGGGTATCTAAATATTCCCTAGAGAAGAAATTTTTCAGGGCGGACGGAGTGATGCTAGACTCTAGGTTAATGACGTTGGGGAGATTTGGGCTATCCATGGAAGAATGAAGAGCGTACCTTGAAAATAATGAAGGCAGGAGAACGGAGCTAGCAATGCGCACAAAGAACAGAGGAAAGCAAGAGTTTGGAGAAGACTGAGAGAATTCGAAATTTGAAACAGCAACGAGACGAAGAGGTGTTCTGATGAAAACTGTCATTGGGCGGCGTGGTCATTATGATTCTCGATATTTACCCCTCATCAGTCGTACAATAACTGATGAGAAGGTAAAGGGGCAATTGATGACCGTTGGATTTCACCATCCCGGTCCGAGGCCGGGCTCATAATGACGGTCCCCGTTTTAAGGCCTCTAAGTTTTCTTAATGGGTCGGCCCAGTCCGTTCGGCCCTAAGATCAGACCTCCCCTAGGCTTCAGTCCTGTTATCATCTTCCAGCCCGGTCCGGAGGAAAAGAAGTAGCCAGCCCATCTGCCTGGTGGGTCCATCCGCATGCATGCCAGGAGAGAATTAAATGGCCGTTACGCATGGAGCAGATATCTGATATTCTCGTACGTCCGTATCTGTATGGCAGAGACAAGTGGTCCAATGGCAATGGGGCCGTTGCACGTCACTGGCAGATAAAGGAAAAGAATAAAAGGGGGAACACCCTCCTCTTGGACCAAGCGTACTCAACCCTTGTAAAACCCTATCTTTCTGGATCTCAGATCATCAAATTTAATAAACTAAATCCTGATTTTTAGATTTTTTTTTATTAATATATCATTCCTTTAATTTATTTGAAATATAAAATTATAATTTATGTAACTATCTACAATTTATAGTTAATATAATATATATATATATATATATATATATAAAAGCAAAAAAAATGGGAAAATAATATAAAATTTAATTATTATTATCTAAAAATAATTAATTTAATTCATCAGAATAATTTCTATTTAAATTTAAAGTTTATTTTATCAAATAATGCTTTCAAACTTTTAATATTTGTTACAATTTGTTTTTATTTCCTTTTATAATTAAATATGGCTTCCACATTTTAAGAATTTTACTTCTTTATTATCATTACTTACTGAATAATTTAACACAATTAAGAACCTTATCTTTTTATTAAATAAACAGAAAAAAGTATGGTTTTACGTGGACTTACGTTAAAATAATATTTTCCATTTAGTATTTGTAAATTTATTATTGTTAATCTAAAATACCTTTAAACAAAGTAGGTTTAATTATATATAAATTAGGATTTATTAGAACTGTAATTAAAATTAAACTGTATATAGTAATTATAACTTATATATAAAGTATTCTATTAGTATGAAAATATTAAATAAAAATTAAAAAATAATAATAATATAATTTATGTAGCCAATAAAAACCAAAATTATCAATATAAAATAATTTTATTTTATCTCTATTCTTATAATTTTAAATAGATCTATTCACTCAAAAATATAATAATTTTAGAGTTTTTTATATTAAAATTTTCCTACTTTTGAATTTATTATAATTATAGTAATTTTTTAAATTAATTTTAATAAAATTCAAATTAACTTACATGATATATTGTGATTGTTTTTATTACATAACTAACTTTAAAAAATTTAAATTAAAATCCAAAAACTCTTAATTATATAAAAAATTTAAATTATATAATTGAAATATTTAATTCTCTTATAAATTTTAATGATGATTCTAAGCAATTAAGAGTTTAAAATCTTAATTAAAAATTCAATTTAAGTTAATTAAATTACTTATACAGTAAAAAAAATAATAACACAACAACATGTGAGCTAATTTAAATATAATCAAAATTAATTTAAAAAATTTAAATAATAAATGTAAAAATTCATAAAGTTGAGATTTTTTTACCCAATAAACCTTTTAAATATCATATGAAATAAAATATATATTAAAATATTTATCAAATACATTTAAAGTAAATAGACATATAATATAAACTAATTGGAAAGCAATTTTTTTAACATAAAAGAGTTTATATTCTTTTAACTTTAATAATTTTAAATAATTTTTCAAAATTTATAAAGAAATTTACTATTTAGTTTCTAGTTGTTGTGATTATTAACAAGTTAGTTCATACATTTTCAGAAATTTAATAAAACGTCTTTATATTTTTTCTTTATCAATAAAATAGCCTTGTCATCTATTTTTGTTATAAAAAATACAACAAAAAATTAAATTACCCCCTTCTTCTCCTCTTTCTCCTCCTTCTCTTTAAGGAGGAGGAGTAGGAGGTGGTTCTTCTTTTTCTTCTTTTTATCTTTTATCTTTTATCTTCTTTTTCTTCTTTAAGGAGGAGGAGAATAAAGGACTATTTTGTTAATTGAGAAAATCGATAAGAAGGTTTTAATAGATTTGATAAAAGATAAAGATATTTTAATAGATTTTTAAAAATATAGGAGTTGACTTGTTAATAATGACAATATATACGGTTTAAATAAGAGATTTTATTTGAGAGTAAAATTAAATTTTAAAAATTTTATTTCTCATTCTTCCTCTATTTTTAACGAAAAAATGATGAAAAAATTAATTCATCGACGAAAAAAAAGATAAAAACATTTTAATAGATTTCTAAAAATGTAAGGACTGTCTTATTTATAATAACAATACTTAGAACTAAATAGTAAATCTTCTAAATTTATATTACTAAATTTGATTTATTTAAATATAATTTAATAAAAAATAAATTTTTTTAATGACACCACTTCATTGTTTTTTAATAAAATAACATTGAAGTTGAAAAACATCTCAAAAATGAAGTTGAAAAATAAAAGGAAAAAAAGGAGTGATAAAAGCAAAATTTTATTGTTTAAAGTATTATATTATTATAATTTAATTAATCAATTAGTTGAGTAAAATTAATATTAATTTTGAAATTGCATTAAAATTTTTAAATTAAAAGAATGATATATACATATATATTATTTTTTAATCTAAAATATCTTTAAAAAAAGTAGATTTAATTATATATAAATGAGGATTTATTAGAATTATACTTAAAATTAAATTGTGTATAGTAATTAACTAATCTATATATGAATAATTCTATTAGTATGAAAATATTAAATATAATAAAAAAGGAAGAATATAATTTATGTAGCAAACAAAAACCAAAATTATCAACAAAAATTATTTTTATTTTATAAATATTCTTATAATTTTAAAAATCATATGAAATAAAATATACGTTAAAATCTTTATCAAATATATTTAACATGAGGTGAACTGAATAGACATATAAGAGAAATTGATTGGAAAACCAATTTTTTTCAAAGATGGTGAAGGGAAGTTCAAGGAATCCTTCACTATCACTGTTGCCTCAATTAAGCCCTCATCTTCCGCAGCAGGTGAGCCATGGCCTGAACCGCCCCATTCGCAAATGTCTGCGGAGGTTGGATTCAAGGTACTATATCGATGCCTACACATGGGATAAATCATACAACTCAAGATTACAGTATGCGAAGTTAGATGTCAACATGGTGCAGCAGCTGCATCAGAAGAAACTCAATGGCATCACAGGGTAAGTTCTCATACCTAATTCCTTCGAAGCAAATTATGCAAACTGCGTTCAAGAATATTTAAGCAAAGCTCTGTTGGACACCATTGGTGAGTGCAAGAGTGTTCGGCAAGTATGACTTGCCGAACACTCAGGAGTGACACTTGGATCCGAAAAATTTTCAAATCCTGTAAAGTGATAAAAATTAATTTCATTTAGGTACAATTTAGAAAAAGCTCCTATTAATGCATAAAAAGTATACGGACAGTAAAAAATTTTAGCAGCAACCATAACTTTACTATAAATATATTGATATTTTGCTAATATAACTAATAAATTTAAATATAAATAATTGTTGTTATTAAAATAATTATTAGCCACAATAAATATTATTGTCAAAAATATTTTTTGTTAATGTCTATAATTTTTATTTATTGTTATATTTTTATCAATAATAATAATTATTGACATTATTATCATATGTTAATAATATAGCAATAAAATTAATATTATCCTAAAATATTTTATTACTAATTATAATATTTATTGTAGTGTTTTATAAAATATATAATTTAGTTTATAAATAAGTACGTATATTTTTTATAAATTAATTTCACATATTTATTAAATTTAATATCTTTTATTTAAAAATAAATTAATAAAATAAAAATTAAATTAAAAATTTTAGCACAATTTACATTTAAATTCAATTTCAAAAGAATTCTTTCTCATGTAACATGTAACTTTTCCTCTTCTAACGATTTAATTTTTTTATTGATTATGATAAGGATTATCAGATATTTTATTTAATTTTTATTTAATTATTTTTTGCATATAAGATATTAAAATTTAATAAATGAGAAATTAACTAACTTATTAAGGATTAATTTTAACTAAAAATATAAAATTTAAAGAGCTAAATTTAAAAATATTGAGAGTAACATAACTTTCACTAAATATGAGAGAGTAAATTGTAATAATATTTAACGAAAGCCGCCTCATTTTATTAAAGTCATCAAAATATATAATTCTTTTTATTATAAATTAAAATATAAAACTCCATTAAACCGGCATAGTAATTTATTATTATTATTATCTCTAAAATTTATATTATTTTTATATTTTTCATGACTTTAAATTAGATACAAAAATAAATCTGCTATACTAAATTGACCCTCTCACAGATCTAATCATGTGTCTACCTCTATGTATGTCTATCAGTTTAATTATAAGTTTGTATCAGATTTGTATAAATTATGAATTGTTTCAAGACAGACTACATAAAATTTAAGGATCCAAGTTTGGTAGCAGATAAAAGAGAATGTTGAGAAGCTATTTAGCTGAAGCCAAGTGGAGGAATGAAGGCAATGTAATGTTCCTACAATGGAGGAGTATGTACAAGTAACGACATCGTTCCTCGGCATGGGGAAAGTGGCATCCTTTGAGTGGGTGTCCAATGACCCCAACATGGTTATGGCTTTATCACTCTTGTGCAGGCTCATGAACGACATCGTATCCCATAAGGTAATTAAAAAACCCATATGCATTATATAGTTTAAATTCATTAAATTAACAATTTTGCTTCAAAATTATATATAGTTGGAGCAGGAGAGAGAACATGTCCCATCAAGCGTTGAATGCTACATGAAACAGCGTGGAGTTTCAGAGGAAGACACAGTTAAATTGTTTAGAGAAGAGATTAGAAATGCTTGGAAAGTTATCAATGAGGAGCGGCTGAGACCAACTCCAGATCCAATGCCTCTGTTGGACAGAATTATGAATCTTGCTCGTGCAATGGATGTCACCTGCTGGAAGGATGGCGATGGATTCACAAACTCTTTCATTTTAAAGGACTATGTTGCTTCATTGTTTAAGGACCCTCTTCCCTAAGCTGCCTTCAGTCCTTGCGATGTTTGTTGCTGCCTATTTGCTTTGTCTTGTGCTTTGAGTTTTGGGTGTTTTGAGTTACTTTTGGTTTGGTGTGGTGTTTTGTTAGTGTTTTTTTGATAAGCAAAGAAAAATATATTGATATACTGTATCTATGAGTGTTTTTCATCGAGTGTTAATCATAGTTCATATTCTTTTCAAAATCATCAAAAGTCAAATCTTGCTATGATATATTTTCATTTTTTTTAAAATTTTTCTACCGTTTGATGCTTAATATAGAGAATGATGAACCATACTTAAAACTTCCCAAATAAAATTTTGAGAATAAAAGAGTTCTGTAATTTTATGATTTATTTTATAAAAAAAATTTAAATAATATTTTACAATATATAATTTCAATTTTTTCTTTAAAAAAAATGTTTCAAGTCAGAAAAAAAAATTGAATTCTACCCTTTTAAATAAAAAAAATTATTTTTAAAAAAATAATTGAATTGAATTATTACATGCAAATGATATAGAATAGACATTAAACAAGTCCCACTAGCACAAGCCTAGAGCAGCGAAGCCATCAACCATTGTTCTATCCATTGCTATGTTTCCTTATCAATCGCTCTTTCACAAAATCATTTCGAGCTTTAATGCGTGCTTGTTGTGGGGCAGTGTAAACATTAACAGCAAAAAGGGCTGCTCCAGCCATGAAGCATCCCACTGTCATTGCCAATTTCTTTGGTGCGAAGGATAGCACGACACCATTTCTCAGCAACTAGAATTGAAATCAAGACAATTATTCTTTTTCATGAAAGATTCGTCAGGAAAAAATTGAACCTTTACGTAAAAGGCATCTAAACGATTACAAATGGATAAACCAACATCAAACATCTTTGAGTACAGATTTAGCCCAATAAATGCTTGGCGATAGGAATATGCAATTAAAACTCTGAGAATTTGCCAAGGAATAAACACATTTGTCAGCGACAATTCAACATACACATTACAGGCATTCGTTACACATCGTCAATTATGTAAACGCCTAATCAAATTAAGCTAGAAACCATTACATGAATTGAGCAGCTAAAACAGATACCTGAAACCAGCTCTGCCTCGAGGGAATAAGAGCACCAAGTGGGCTTGTTAAATGGATTGAGAATTAAGAACTAAATATAGGAAATGCAGAACTCAACCTCCGCCCTTAAAAAAAACAAACAAAAGAACCCTTCACAAAAAGAGAATATCATTGAATTTAATGTTTATACAGGATTACATGAAATGAATATGACATACAATGATCACTCAACCCTCCTAATGCTACAATCACAGTTTTATCATTATCACTGTCCTATACCCGAAAATGGAAATCCTCTCATATTAATTCCATGCAGAAGCAGATATCAAATTCCTGTTCTTCCAGCCCAACAACATAACCCCATCCTTCTCTATCAGTGTGTAATGTTCTGAGTAACACCTCAGCAAGCCCCTTATCACAGAGTTGACGTACGAGCTCAAAGGGTATTGCCGGAAGCCAGCCATTGTAAGCCTAGACTTCCACTTGCCAAAGAGCTCATGACGCTCCACCCTCTCTTTTCCTTCACAAGCAATAACATTCACAATATCCTTGGCTAAACAGTGCTGCTCTACACCAATACGCTCCTTTCGGTCCCTTGGCAGTGTCACGTCTATGGACTCGAATATTGCCAAATAGTAGTCTAGAGTTTCTATGAACCTTGTAAGGAAAGGAGTTGTGTTTGTGTTTGATTCTTGCTCCACTAAAGTGACCACCTTGGGATTAAGTGATTTGACCATTCGAAGCAGCCCATCCCTTGGATTTCTCACATCGACGCTCTCATCAGGAGTGTGATGGAGCTGCAAGGGGAAGTTCACAGCCAAGGCTTCCCCAGGCCTCACACCAAGCATTTCCCGTGTAACTTCTGGAGTAAAAACTGGCACACCATGGAACTCAACAGGAATACTAAATTTCTCAGAGATTTCAGCTAATCTTCTGTGAACTGCCTCTAACCCATCACCACGGGCATGTTTACTAACAGGATCATCAATACCTGTAATACGAACATGGGGAGCTCCATCTGGCTTTGCTGCAAGAGCTTGAAGGAGAGTTATCCACTGGGTTCCCTGACCAATTTGGAAGTCAATGATATGGATGCGGTCCTCATTTTTGCATGCTTCAGCAATGGCTCCGTTAGCTGCCATGTATCCGAACTTCAGATAAGGACAAATTTCATATAGTATCTGCATGTAAGAAAGCAAGTCCCTGCTTTCAGGCTCTCCACACCTAAGGGCATGATAAATGCTATTGCCTGATGACTCCTTCCTTGCTACCAAACCTTCTATCAAGTATGCACCGAGGCGCTGGATTGGCTCTCCACTGATAGACACTGCACATCTAGCCATTGCAATCAGCTTATCAAAATCATTTATATTGTTTTCTGCCAGAGCTTTAGCACATGCAATGAGCAATTGCTTCAGATTGCCTGGTAAAACACTTTGAAATTTTGCTTCTTCTATTGTTTTTAGATGCTTCTCAACTCCTTCACTTGATTGCTTATTCCTAGAAACAGAGGATGTCTGAGGCTGAATCACATGATGCTCCTGGCTCCAGGCCCTAGTCCTCTGACCTGATGTCTGTGGTCTACTACTTTCCCCAACAGAAGTATCAGCAATTCTTATGTCTTCATCATCATCAGGTTCCATCAGAGCAGTCTCCAATCTCAGCAATGCATGTTTTATGTTCTCGCTAGAATTTGCATCTTGAAACAATGGGGGGCTCAGCCGATGAAAGTAGCTACTGGATTCAAGTGAGGAGTTACAAGAAGGGCTAGCTCCTGAAAGTTTCTCAGTAGAACTGTACTGCTCCTGGCTCTCACTCAATGTGATAATAGTATCACAATCAAATTGATTTGAGAAGGGTGAGCTAGGTGAGTTTCCTATATCAAAGTTTAAGGACCCAAAGAGTCTATTGGGCATTGAAGGAGCAATTGCATAAGAAGTTGAGTAGGATATGCCTGCACCAGTGACACCATATCTGAAGAGCGGGTGCGATTCCATCTAAAGATGTAGCATCGGTTGTATAGTGCTAATTCAGAAAGGAATCACTCTGCCGTTCAGACCAATGTTCCAAACAGCTACCAATAGGTTTAGAATCCTTTGTATAGAACCCCAAGCCTTTGTATATTTGAAAGCAATATCAACCTGCAGAACAAATAAAAAAAATGGAAGCAGAAGTTTTAATCAACAAGACCTTCATGGAATAATAGGTACTTCAAAAGCTAAGGTTTATGGAAACACACCACATGAGAGTGAGAGAAACGTTAACAAACATTCTGGACGTGATCACAAATTGTTATAAGGTACCAAATTAGAATTATGGCAACATGAACTACTTGAATCACCTCATCAGTTCCCACTAAAGTAGTTTGTTGGTAGATGAACAACAGTGAGGAAATATGGTGAAAAAGCATAAAACAGAAATTACAATTTAAACATATTCATTCTTGCAGCTTGACAAGTTACTTCCATGATGACCCCATCTTTCCTTGACAAGTTCCCACTAAATGACAATTTCATCTTTATTTCTGTTAAAATTTAGTATAATTATTGTTCCCTTAACTCAGCGTGCAAAAACGTTAAACAGATAATAAAAACTAGAGAACAGAAGGTGTATAAGATTCATATTTAACTAAGTCCTTAAAAATTGAATTGTACTACAAAAAAGCATTTATCATTCAGCAGCGATTTGTGAATATTAAAATTTTAGTTATTACACATATGGGACTGTACAAATTGCTTCTTAACAACTGACATGGATTAGGCCCTAAAAACCCAAAAATCAGAAGTGTAGAACCAACCTAAGAACCACTGAACCATAGACAATAGGAGCTGCTATGCAAATATGGAGAAATTTGTCTGTTAATTTACAGGAGCCAATGACCAATACAGAGCAACTCAAATCACACAAATCACTGAAACTGAAACAAGAGATGAAATAAAGAGATACAAAGAGACAAAAATCCAATCAGTTTGCAATCGAATTAGGCCTATCAAGTTGACAAAGAAATGAAACATGAAAGAAACAAGACCTAATTCGATGTAATTATGATATAATTACCTGAAACTTCTGGGCAAGAAGAGAAATACAAAATTTTCTAGTCTTTGCTTGACAGCAGCGACCTTTTGCTTTTGGGTATGATTTATCAGTCTTCAATTCAAACTTTATTAAGAAAAAGCAGCATTTAAGGTTATATATAGAAGAGGAGAGAGTTGACGGAGATTTTATACGGAATTTAACGGAGACGAGTAATTTGTCTAATGGCGTGATCCAAAGCTGGATGGTTATTGGACTACGTAATCAACGACGTAACAGCGAACCGCGCCGACCATTTGTAAGAACTTGATCGATTCTTCCTATTTCCATGTTTGGGGTCCTCACTTCGTGTCTTTCATTTCGCCGTGGAATTTCCACGCGCTATAACCAGTGTAGAGGCAGTTGACGAAGGCTTCGCCACGAATAGATTATTTTAGGAAAATAACTAATTAAAATATTATATTCTTTATAAATAATTAATTAGCAAACTTTTTCAATAATCTCAGATATATTTTTAATATCATAAATTATTTTCATTATAATTTAAATTTAAAATTACAGTATGAGAAATAATTCATTAATTTAACTATTTTGAAATTTTGAAAT
Organism: Manihot esculenta; assembly: GCF_001659605.2. Lineage (NCBI taxonomy): Eukaryota > Viridiplantae > Streptophyta > Magnoliopsida > Malpighiales > Euphorbiaceae > Manihot > Manihot esculenta. The sequence continues at coordinate 24,748,414 of NC_035163.2, forward strand.
TTTAATATATTTATATAGACTAATTTAATATACCTAAAAATCTTTCACATAAAAATAATTTTTATAAAAATAATAAGAAAAGCATACGATCAGAAATTAAAATAAATTAATTATTTTTTGTTATATAATCCTTTTGATTATTTTTTTTTATTTTAAATAAAAAAAAATGTTTAGCATTTGTCATGCACGTGGAAACTAGAATCTAAAAGGAAACAATATAATACGTATATTAAAATAAAATATTATTTTTATAGAATGTCGTATAGCAATACATGTATTATAATAAACAATTCATTTTTCAACTGATTCTCATTATTTTAGTTCTAAAATATTTGAAACTTGGATCACATTTATTGCGTGGGATATGATGTCGGCTAAATAAATATTTTATTTAGAATTCATTTATTTTTATTATTTAATTTTAATTTTAAAAAATATATAATTTAAGATGGTTTTTTTCCCTAATAAATTAATAATTCAGAATAAAGGACGAGAGTTTATTTAAATTTGCATTTCCTTAATTTTCATAAAAAATTTATTGCACCAGCTATTCCCCACCACCTGCACGAAAGGATGGAATCCAAAACTGGAGATCGCGTGAGAAGAGCGTGACAACTTTATGGGCGTGTAAATGAAACAAGGCTGAAGTCACCTCATTTGTCCTACTAATAAAGGCTATGGATGACACGTGGAAGTTTACTTTATTATGTTGGACTGCTTTGACCTCACTCCTTTCTTTGGCATAATTGTTAATTTAACCTTATAATTTATAAATCTTTTCAAAAAGTTGATTTATTGATCTGATTTAATTAATTTAACTAAAAAACGACTTCATCGAATCAAACCGATTTTGACGTATTGTGCATCGGTTCTTAACGGATCTGCACGTTATAAAAATCTTTTGATAAATAGCGTTTTTTCTCTCTTTTTTTTCTTTTTTCATTTTCTTTTATTTGATTATTTATTAATTTTTTATATATAAATCTATTAATATATTTTATTCATAAAAATTATTTTTTAAATATAAATTATTTTTCTGCAGCAAAAAATTTGAGAATAATGATTTGACTGTATAATTAAAATTTATGAGGAGAAAAACTACATTAATTTCGTGGAAGTTCATGTATGAGGACCTAACCTACTTGACTTGGACCGAGTTGTAGTCATGTGGCCTTCCCCAGTTCCTTAGCATGATACTCGTTGAGATGTTGTTTCTTATACTTCTATAAATTATATAAGAGAATAATCTTTTTTTTTCTTTTTCAATTTTTTTTTTAAAGAGAGGAAGTGATTTGGACCAAACTATGGAAAATGATTTACCATTTAGATATTTAGATTGATTATTTAGTTTTTCAGGTTAAAAATGATAGTATTAATTATTCATGCACCTTTTTTTTTTCATTTTTTTAATTATTATTAATTAGAAATCATATAAAAAAAATTTATTATTCATTAGAAAAGCAGAATTTTAAGTGATGATATGAGATTCATAAAAATAGGGTTTTACAATGATGTTTTGAATTTAGAAAAACTCTCTCTCCTCAAAGGAAGGCCATCTTCCTATTATCTGTTTTCTCTTTCTATTATTTGTTTTTTTTTTCCGTTAGTGACGTATAACGAAGTTTCCACCATCGGGTCACGTGTTTCTGCTATACTGATATGGACGTACGAAAAGATCAGATTCCTGCTACAGGCGTAATGGCCTCTGATTCTCTCCGGACGCGCATGCTGAAGGACCCACAAGACGGATGTGTCGGTTTCTTTCTTGATTCCGAGTTGGGCTGGAAGATAAGATTAGAATTGAGTCCAAAGAGGATCTGTTTGGTGAGCCGTATGGGTTGGGCTGGCCTGATTGAGAAATTCAGATGGAGTCCGGCCTCAAGGCAGAACGGGCTGGACTTAGTTCACGCGAGAGACTTGAGGGTTTCCAGATAATGGGCTATAGTCATGTGTCTGATCCCAGACCGGAATGAAGAAATTCAACAGTTATCACTAAGCATTCTGCTTAGGCATCCATACATCTATCACATAGAGGATAAGAATATAAGGTTATGGTAAAGCTAAGATTTGGAATTTTTGGCTTAATTTAATATATTTGTTTTAAAATATTTATTTTTATAATAAAAACTAAAAGGTGAAATTTTATTTTTCATTAGTTGTATTTAATTTTTAAATTTGATTCAAATAAAAAAAATTATGAATGGATTTTGAGATGTTTTCTGTTTGAATATTTATTTTGATAGTAGAAAAGAGGAAAACTACCTTTTCATTGTGGTCGCTTTTAGGCTAGATTTTGAGAATTTTGGTAAAAGAAGATGAATTGAATATGAATGGAATTGGATTCTCTTTTGGGAACGTTGAGTGGTTTCGCATGAAACAAAAAAGTAGAATCTTCTATTTCTTTTTGTTTTTTAATTATATTATTTTATAAGATGTCGATAGCAAATAAAACACCTTTTTCTTTACACCTTTTCAAGGAGCAATAAGAAAAGCACTCAACAGGGAGTGATTGCCTAGACATGACTGGAACTTTTTTTTTTAGAATGGAGGTAGAAAATTCAAGAGAGAGAAAAAGAAAAGAAAAATCGAGAGAAAAAATAAATTTATTCTCCATTATTTCATGTTGGTTAAAAAGAAAATGAAGAGAAAAAAAAATTATGAGTGGAAAATAATACTTATATTCCATTCCCATTTTATTTTGAAATTGGAGAAATATGAGGGAATTTTTTTAACATTATTATTTAAAAAGCAACTTCTTTTTAATATATATTTTTTTCTCTCTTTGTGAAAATACAATAATAGTTTTTTATTTTTCTAATAAATTTTCATGATACTAGATTTTTTAATTTATAAATAATAAATAATCATTAAATTTAAGAAATAAATTTTATATATTGAGATGAGAATTGACGTGAATGAGCACGTGGTCAATATGAATTATAAGAAAACATAGATGATGACGTTGGATTTATTTATAAATTTATTTAATCAGTTTCGAAAAATCCAAACTTGGGCATTGAGATGAGAGATATGTAAGTATGAAGCGAAGATTTGAAATCCCATTGAATTAGAAATTCAAATCAGTCCATTGAATTTGGATTGTAATCATCACAATTTTAGAATTCACTCACGTGGGAAATGCGAACGCCGGAAACACCATTGTGTTCCCATTTCACACTTTCTGCACACATGACAAAATGTGTGCATCTCTGATTATGCCACGTTCCCACAAAAAAAACACCAATCGGGCCCACCCTTAGGCTTAAGTGGGTCCCATTTGACTTGGTCGTTTGACCATGCTGTCACTCTCAATGGAGTTTTCTTTCAATTTCGATCTTGACGTTCTTCCACTACAATTAAATGTCCGTTTAATTAATTTTTTTAAATGAAAACAATTTATTTATTTTTTTATCTTTAAAGAAATTAAAATCACATGGAATTTTAATTAAAACAATATATTTTATATTGTATTTTACTATGCTTTTATTTATATTCATCTATTACTAAACTATTCTTAAAATTAAAAAAAAATACATATTAAAATTTTAATCCTACTAATATTGGAAAATTTTGATTAAAATACAAATTTTTTATGATTTAATAAATAATAAAAAATCAAACACCAAAATTATAAATCATAAAGAATGATTTGTTGAATTGGGCGGAAACCCCACAAACTTCTTCTGGGCCTAAAGGCTTCTGCATTATTCACGTCCTGGACCTAAACCTAACAAAGAGTTTTCTTTTTCTTTTAAAGAATTAGTAGGAAAAATTACTTTTTAGTCCTTAAAGTTTAATGTAATTAATACATCTGTCTCTCTATTTTGACGATCTAACACTTAAGTCCCTCACTTTCTCTTTCGTCCGAATTCGTAATTTTTCCGTAAAAAATAGTCGTTTGATCAAAGAGTCGAAATAGCCGTTTGATCAAATAGTCAAAGATGAGAGGTGAGATTTTTTTAATCAAAAATGCCCTTAATGAAATTGTTAAAACCCTTTTCAATGTAAAATCCCTCCATCCTTCTTCTCCCTCGTATTTTCTCTATTTTTTTTCGGAAAGGAAAATTTTTCTTTGCATCAACTCCAACAGCTTTTAGATCATAATACATAATTTCAACTGATAGTCCCGCAGCTTGTACACAAAATTTGGTCATTCCATCCAAAGTCACAATATGGTCACTTACGCAATTGAATATTTTGTTACTTGCAATTTCTGGGTTCTCAACAGCTGCTGTAATCATAGAGGACAAGTCTCTAACATAAACAATATTAGTTAGTTACATCCCAAATCTAGGGATGGACACTACTAACCTTTCCCGGACAATCCTTGTTTAGAACAAAACATCGTCAATTTTATTCTTGAACCAATCCGCTACAGGCCTGTTTGTGAAGGTTGGTTAGGATTGGTTGCTTATATTAATAATGGGTTTGAGTCAATAGGCATGATGTTGACAAACCTCACAGCATCAATGTCCTTGCATTGTTATTTAACACCACATCAAAGGTTGCTCCTTCCACAACTTTTCCAACTTCTATTGGGTCTTCCTACACTGTTTGCCATCCCGCACACACAATTTCCTAAATCAGAAAGAAAATGATAAAATAAATCAAGTTCCTAAGGAAATTTTAAGAATTATTTAATGATTTATATAACTCACTGAAAATTTGCTGAATGACGGCTTCTTCATTTTGTCAGAATTCTGATCACCAACCGTCATGATAGTAATCTCATGGCCAGAACCCAGAAGCTCTTTCGCAAAATAGAACCCAATAACTGCATGACCACCGCTGTTTGTGTTAACTATAAGGACTTTCTTCTTTGCTACACTACCCTTGACAGTGAAGGTTGAGGCAGAGAGACGCCTTGAAAATGCGGGGTATGTAAAGGAAGTTGGAGAAATGGAGAGAAAAAAAGAGAGAGGGGAAGATTGAGAGGAAGGAGAAGAAAGAGAGATGCGCGGAGAAGATAAAATAAATAGAGAAGATACGAGGGAGAAGAATGGTAGAGGGAAGAAATGGAAAAGATACGAGGGAGAAGAAGGATGTAGGAAATAAACAGAGAAGATATGAGGGAAAAGAAGGATGAAGGATTTCACGTTGAGAAGGATTTTAATAATTTTATTAAGAGCATTTTTGGTAAAAAATTTCACCTCTCATCTTTGACTCTTTGACCAAACAGCTATTTTTTACGGAAGGACTATGAATTTGGACGGAAAAGAAAGTGAGAGACTTAAGTGTTGGGTCATCAAAATAGAGGGATAAAAGTGTTAATTACGTTGAAATTTAGGGACTAAAAAGTAATTTTTTCCATTAGTATTATATTCTTAAATTTTTTAAAAATTCATTAATTAATTTTGTAATTTTTAAAGAATTATTATTTTATTATATTATTTAATATGTTAATTTTTTTAATGGGATGTAGGGCTGTGCAATCGGTTGGTTCGGTTTCGAATCGAACCGAACCGAAAAAACCAAAAATCGAAGTGTTAAAATTTTAAAAACCGAAAAAACCGATTATGAATATATAACCGAACCGAATCGAATCGATAAAAATAAGTTCGGTTCGGTTTGGTTCGGTTCAAACCGAAATCTGTAATTTTTTTTTTAAATTTTCTATTTCTAATTTCAACAAATAATTCAATACATATTTCACATAAATTTATCAATAAATAAACCCAATTCTTCAACAAGATTCAAAATCAATAAATAAACCCAATTCTTCAACAAGATTCAAAATCCACTAATCTCATACAACAAACAAAACCTAACCAGAGAAAAGCTCCATAGTAAACGCTATACAATGCAAGAACCCAATAAGCAGATTCATTGTTTAGCAATAAAACAAAAATCATACCTCAATAAAAGAGGACAGACAACGATCGGCGACGACACTCAGCAAATCAATAGGGAGGGAGGAAAAGAGATCGATGGGGAGCGAGCGGTTCATGACTTTATTTAGCAGATCGACGGGCGGCGACACGCAGCAAATCAATAGGGAGGGAGGGAAAGAGATCGAGGGGGAGCGAGCGGTTCGTGACTTCGTTCAGCAAATCGACGGGCGGCGACACTCAGCAAATCAATAGGGAGGGAGGGAAAGAGATCGATGGGGAGCGAGCGGTTCGTGATCTCGTTCAGCAGATCGACGGGAAGAGGTTGACGGTCGACGGTCGACGGGAAAGAGAGAGAGATTAATGGGAATGGGATTCGATGATTCATCGTTAGGTATTTTAATTTAGACTGTGAGTGAATAGGGTTTCGGGCTAGGGGGAATCAGGAATGGGGAGGAGAATGGGGAGGAGAATGCCTGGGGTCAAAAGGGATGGAGAGCTTGGGGTGCTGGGTTAAGAAAGAGAGGGGGAGGGCTTGGGCTTGGGTTTGACCTAGCCACTAAATCGGTTATTTCGGTTTGATCGGTTATTTAATATATTTGAACCGAACCGAATCGAAAATCGAATAATTTTAAATATATTAATCGAACCAAACCGATTGTCCCGACTAACCGAACCGATAAACCGAAATCAACTGGTTCGATTTGATTTTTCGGTTTAGACCGAGAAATGCTCTCCCCTAATGGGATGTATTTAGAATATAAATTATGTAGCTTCAAACTATAGACTAGATAAATATTTCATCCATGAAACTAAGAATTTTAAAAAAAGTGAAAGAATATTGTTTCTATAAGAAAATTATAAAATTTTCATCTTCATATAAGTTATTTCTAAAAATATATAGAGTAAAATTATAAATTATCATTTTTTTTATTAATTTTCTTTATCATTTTAAATCAAGTAAAGGCAAATCTTTTCTTAAGAGGGTTTTAATTCAGATTTGATTGTCTATGTGTTTGTTTCTTTTCATTTAGCTTGGACTTCTGTAGATTCAAGGGTGATGCTGGATCGAGGGAGATCGGCGACCTTGCAATGGCTTCTCTCCCAGCGGCGAGGTTGAGTTCCTAAGCAGCAGCCAGCCTACCAGCCATCTCTAGGCTTGTTTGAGTTTTCATATGTGGGCTTCTAATGTATGCTTTCTATTGTTAAAAAAAAAAAAAAAGAAAAACAGAAAAAAAATACCCTTCCCCTCTGGCCTTTTTCGGATTTTGGTGTTCCACGCTAATTAAATAAACTTACAGGCCCCACGTGTCCAGTTGCTCAAGTTAAATCTGGTCCCGGAAGTATACCCAAACCCCCCCATGGCATCACATGAATGGTTTAAATTCCAGTTTTACCCCTGAATTTTGCACACGTTCACTTCTCCCCTCAATTAAAATTTTAATCCATTTTGCCCAAATTATAACAATTATAATATGTTTGATTAAAAATGTAAAATTATTATCTTAAAAATTAAAAAATTAGTTCTCATATTTCATTTTAAAGTATAAAAGAATTTTAATACTAAATATTAAAAATAATTTTAATATTAAATATAAAATTAATAATTCATTGTTAAAAAAATTTGAAAATATGATGATATGAACTTTTCGCAAAAAAATTATTCCAAATAAAATTGTTTGAGATAAATTAAATAAAAGTTAATTTAGAAAAAAATTTAAAAAAAGCTATAAAAAGCTCGCTAGCTTCACAATTAATATATTTATAACATATAGTTTAATTAATTATATATAAATATTAATCTAATAATTATAAAAATCGTTCCTGTGTGAAATTGAGCTTGTGCTGAACTGGAATTTCATCTGAAAATAAAATGGAGGCTATTTTGGTAACTCTGCCATTCTTGATACCTTCGGCGCGTTTATTTCTACAAAATGCAAACGGCGACTCACGGAATTTTTTGTTCAAAAAAGGAACTGTTTTTTCAGTTGTCAGACATTAGAACACTCGTCGTCGTGTCCAAAACTCTGCTTTCTGGGCGTTTTCTCGAAGCAGATCCTATAAGCTGCTCTCTTCCCTTAACTTCATCTCTGTTTTCAGATTATTTTCTCCCATTGCTTTTAGCCTTGAAACCCACCCCGAGCATTTTCTTTTCCTCTTCTCTCATTTTCTGTTTCTGCTGCCAAGAAACTGTTAATTGTCTCGACCCTTATCCGTTAACTGGTGAGTTTTGGTTTGAAACGTTGGTTTTTGTCGTTGTGGCTGCTTGTTTCTAGATCAATGTGTTATAGGTTTCTTCTTTTTAAAACCACGTTTCTGCTTTTCGCTTTTACTTATTCTGTTCTGTTATTGTTACTTTGATCTGTGAATTTCAATTGTTTATTCTTCTTTCTTGGTTGCTGAGAAAAATGTTCAAAGACAAGAGTTGCTTTTTCCTGCTTTTTCTCTGGAAACCAAACATGCAGATCACTTTGTCTTAAATATTTGACAAATTTTATCATATAGTGTTGCTGGATTTCTCTCGTCACCTTCTGAATATCTTTGTCTTGGCTACCTTGATGGAAATTGCAGCTTCTTCTTCTTTTTCTTTTTTTCCCTTTTAGTCCTGCAGAGGATTTTTAAAAAAATATATTAATTATTGTTACTGGGTTTTCCAATTTTGTTCTTCTAGAGTAATTTGCTTTGTTGTCTTTACCAGTTCAGTGAACATTTCCATGTTTTTGTACAGTTAATTAAGGATGAAATAGAATATCTTTGGTGGATTTCTTACGCGGTGAATATAGAGCAGTTGTTTTTTATTTTATTTTTTAAAACGAATTTCAGTATTTGTCTTTCAAAGATTTTTTTCTTAATTTGACCAGTAATCAATTAAATGTGCATTAGCAAATCTACAGATTTTATTGCAATATATAACTCCTGAAATTGATAATTGAAAGGTCAAATTCAGAAGGTATGTTCTGTTGTACAACTGTAGAGATGCAAATCAGCATTGTTTGAACTGTGTACAAAATACAAATTGAACACTGCTGCTTTGCTTTACTTTACTTTCTATTGCAGTTCAATCAATGGACTGGAGTCTTTTCTTTAGCAAATAGAAAAGGATCAAGGAAATGAAAGGGGAGTCATGTGGGTTGATCTCAGGAATCTCAATAGGGCTGGTGATTGGAGTGATATTGGCTGTTTTGGCACTCTTCTGTTTTAGATGTCACAGGAAACGCTCGCAGATCGGTACCAGAAGTTCTAGGCGGGCAGCCACAATCCCTATCCGGGCAAATGGTGCTGATTCATGTACTAATTTATCAGACTCAACTCTTGCCCCGGAATCACCTGTTAAATCTGGATGCAATTGCATGTTCTCCTGCCTTGATGCATTTAGGAAGAGTTATGTGGTGTCAGTGGCTGGAATCCCCGAGTATTCGTACAAGTATGTTTTTCGTGTGAAACCTTTTGCAGGATTAGCTTTTCCAGCTAATTTTGAATGCTTTAATGGTCTTAAATCTCTTTGCCACAACCGAGTACCATAAGTTGAGCAGGATCTGCAATCTCTTTGTATAACTATGTTATTTTGCACGCTTTTATATTTAGCATCATTGAATTAGTAATATGAGATAGCCAACCCATACATTTCAGGTTGCTATGAATAATAAACATCACATAAAATGAATATAAAAATCACCATCAGGGATCACTGTTAATACAAAACTTTGTTTCTTTCTTTAATTCATGTTTGTAATTTTGTTCCTTCTGCTACTCGTGCAGGGATCTGCAAAAAGCAACCGATAATTTCACAACACTAATAGGACAAGGAGCATTTGGTCCAGTTTATAAAGCTGAAATGTCATCTGGTCAGACTTTTGCAGTTAAAATGCTTGCAACTGATTCCAAGCAAGGGGAGAAAGAGTTTCAAGCTGAGGTATCATTGATTAACAGTTAATGACTTGCTTGCATTGGCACTCAAACAAATGGTTTGCTATTGAAACATATTACAACTTGCACAAAGCATGTGCCAATGAACATAAACATATCTGTGTATATCAAAGGTCATTTAGAATATGACAACTGACACAGACATGGACCTGTCACATATAGAAGGAAGCATAGAGATAAGAAACCATTGGTGTGAAAAGGGATTGTATTTTGGAGGGAAATGTAGCTGAAAGCAGCTGTAGTTGTTGAAGTGGTTAAAAGCAGTTATTTTTCGAGGAATTCCTGTGCATATAATGAGGCTAAACATTCTGTATTGCTCATTCGAGAATTCTTGAACATCAGTAATATTTCTCTTTCTCTCACTCTCTATTCTCTACTTCTTCTATTCTCCTGTACTCTATATTTCTCTACTACTTCTCTGTGTTAGGGTTCTTTACCTAACAACAACCTAAAAGAAGTTCATAAACAAATAAAGTTAACGAATAAAACAATGAATAGAACATCAATATGGCTGGACTTTTGGACCAAAGTTTTGGGAGCTTGATGTATTTTGGATATTAACTTTAGGAAAGCCTAGATGCTGGAGGATTATTATTTTCTCACTAGGAACAAATATATTAAGTTTGAGAAATAAATTTATTGAGAAAACACAATGTCTTAAACATGCCTGGTAAATTGCTCTATTCTGCAGGAAGCTATTCTTGTTTTTCCACTGTGCATGACTTGAGCGATTTGATGCATTTTATATGTTTTGTATATATGCAATACTTCTCTTGTATAGGTTTTTCCCCCTCCACTCCATGTTGCTCATCAACTTTAAACATTTGAGCTCCATTTGATTATTTTTCAGGTTATGCTATTGGGAAGGTTGCATCATAGAAACCTGGTGAATTTGGTTGGATTTTGTGCAGAGAAGGGCCAACATATGCTTATATACGTTTATATGAGTAAAGGCAGCTTAGCTTCTCATTTGTACAGTAAGTCAGCACCAAATCTCTGTGTTTACTTTCTGGAACCTGTAGTTGAATTTCTATCCCAAGCATACTAGGTTGTGTGATGCTTGATGTCAATTTACTTGGGACCAATGTCTGTGCAATTGTGATAAATACAACATTAGACATGCGCACGACTAAGAGAGCCTTGCCCACGTCTAGTCTCATGTTCATTCCCATGTCCATGACCAGTCCCGTGCCCACGTCTAGTCTCATGTCTATGTTCCTGAAACTTTTTAAATAAAATGGTGTGTACAATTCTAGGAGATAAAATGGAGTGCAACAACCTTCTTCTACAGAGATTGCACTAACTCAGCATAAACCGTGAGAATCTTCTAGAGAGGTACACGTAACAAAAAAATTGTTGTAGAAGAAATAATGTTTTTGCTAGCTGTAAATATTAGTTGTACTATTTCAGAATCTTCACTTCAAGTATATATATATATATGTGTGTGTGTCTGTGTGTAACGATGAACAACAAATGTACAATGGAGAAATTATACTCTCATCTCTTAGCCTACTCTTTACTTTTTTAGCCTATTTTTTTCAAATTGAGTCACTTACCTGTCATAGCTAAAGATTTCAATAATTGAAGAACCTGTTCCTAGCTAGAGTTACTCCTAAAGTGTAAACTTCCTTGTTTTATATGCATTATTGAGGTTTTCATATGGGTATCTTTGCGTAAAAATGAGTGTGAAAACACAATTGCGAGATACCAAGCGTAGTCCTAAATCCTGATCTTTGAGTAATCCATATGCTTTGCAATGCTGGAAAAAGGATGGTCAATATGAATAGGTTTCTGCATTTTAGATTTATGTTCTTCTAATTATCTCATTTCATGCTGAAAAGTGAAAGCCAATTCTCATGGTGGGCTTAAATTAATGGATATGCATTTATTCTCCTATGATTAGTTTTCAATCCTTCTAAAGGTCAAATAGGACATAAGAGTCTTGATTTGTTCAGAATCAATGGACGAACACAAAATTCGTCTTTGTTTCTATTATTCTAGTGTTTTTACACAATCAGTAGTTTCCATTTTCATACACCATGACTCAAGTTGAAGTTAAAACCTTTCTTTATTGAATAAATCAAGTTTGTCATAAAACCCAGAAATCTGCATGCTGAACTGATCCTTTTGCATGTAATATTGTTCACAACAATGTTTCATATTCATTCACACAATCAATTAGCTACAATTCGCATTTTAAAAATGAAGCCAGGATTTATAGGTGAGGAAGATATTTGTTTGCAGCACACTCATATTCTAAATCAATGTGCAACTTCCATGAAAAACTACATGGCTTTCTTTTTCATGCAGGCGAAAATCATGAACTGTTGAGCTGGGATTTGAGGGTTTATATTGCTTTAGATGTAGCAAGGGGTTTGGAGTATCTTCATGATGGGGTAAACTTCCATTTTATTTGGACAATAGCATGTATGTTTATATGTGCATGCCTGTCTTTCTGCCGTCATGAAACTGACTCATTAGCTCAAAAAAGCTTTTATGTACTAGATTTGTTAATATTTCCTTTTTTTGCTTCAGGCAGTTCCTCCTGTGATTCACCGGGATATTAAATCTTCCAACATTCTGTTGGATCATTCTATGAGAGCCAGGGTATGTCTGTTGCCTAAATGATACATTGAAGTTTTACCTGCGGACCTAGTCATTTGCAAAATACATTCAGTTCAGTGTTCATTTGGATAGATGTGCATTTGAAACGATTTTAGATTTGAAACTATGTCATCGGTCGGCCAAATTAAAGTGATAAAAACCAATGTTAATGTCAAATTCACATACTCCTTCAATTCAAATCCTCATCTATCCAAATGAATCCTTGCATCTCTTTTTTTTTTCTTGATTGGTGCATTTTCTTTTCAATATTTAGGAGCCGGGTAAAGTATTTTTTTTTTAATTTTTTAAATTTATTTTACCAGTATATTTTGTTACTCTATCAGCAAGTTTTTTGTCTGTCATGGTAATTTGTTGCCTTTGGTTATGCTGGTTCAAGCAGGTAGCAGATTTTGGGCTTTCAAGAGAAGAAATGGTAGACAGAAATGCTGCTAATATAAGGGGAACTTTTGGATATCTTGATCCTGATTACATATCTACAAGGAACTTCACAAAAAAAAGCGACGTCTATAGCTATGGAATGTTGCTCTTTGAACTTATAGCTTGCAGAAATCCTCAACAGGGTCTCATGGAATATGTCGAACTCGTAAGCTGCCTCCATTTCTAATCCTCAACATGAAGTCATAATGTATGCTATTTCTAAACTTAGAACTGGCTTGTGATAACAAATAGGGAGCAATGAATGCTGAGGGGAAAGTTGGCTGGGAGGAAATTGTGGATTCACGTCTAGAAGGGAAGTTTGATGTGCGGGAGCTGAATGAAATTGCTGCTCTTGCGTATAAATGCATCAACTCTGTACCAAAAAAACGACCTTCCATGAGAGACATTGTGCAAGTACTCTCACGGATTCTCAAGTTGAATCAAAATAGAAGGCATCATGACAAAAAGTCCCTTTCTGCGACAGCAGACGAAGTTTCCATCGATATGGACCAATCGGAAACAAAGACTCCAGTGTCCCCTTCTGCCACAGCAGATGAAGTTTCCATTGATATGGACCAGCTAGAAGTTCAGACTCCAGTCTCTAACTGCCACTGGCAAGAGGAGTTTATGGACAGTGTTGACACTTGCGAAGTTTCTAGATGATGGTTTATTTTCTAAAGTTCATTTATTTTATGATAGACAGGTGAACTCAATGGAGTTAGGAGGCAAGCTACCCATCCTAAATACTGATATCTGCCGGAGGTTGTTAGGATTGAAGACAGTTGACTTGTAAATCTTATATAACATACAGTTCTCTTGTTTTTGTTTTAATCTTTGCTATTTTGTATAATGGAAAATGGAAGGAAAAAAGTTACCCTTTTTCTTGTAACAATGGCTTCAAAAATTTCTTTTTTTGTTTTTCTTTACTCTTAAGTTTGTAATACTCAATCATTTCAGCATTCATTTTTTAGGAAGTTAACTAGAAAATAATTGTAATTTTCAAGAAATCAAGAAAAAATATCTACTATCTTGGGATCAAGGCGTTAAAAGAACCAGCTTTAGCGAGTGATCTTGTAGTGGGTAGAAGGAGAGCGGTGGGCTAAGGTTAAAGAAGTTTCGGCCCATTGAGGCCCGTGAGACAACTCGGCAAATCCATCGCTTCAAAGATAACATTAAACGTCGTCGTTTATTGTACCATATCCTCTCCCACGATCTCCCTCGTTCTTATTATCCTTTTCTCGTAAAAACTCCATTACTCCGGTGGAAGAAGAACCAGAAGAAGATTTACACGAAGCGAGAAATGGCAGCCATGGCTGCTCTTCAGAGCTCAATGACCTCACTTTCTATGACTTCCAACTCTTTCTTTGGCCAACGCCTCTCTTTTCCCTCTGTTTCCCCTATATCCGTACGTTATCTTTCCAACTTTTTCCTGCTACTCAGATTGCCTTTTGAGCTTCTCAGTTCTCTGTTTATTATTGTTATTTTAGATAAGCATATCAATTCTCAATTTTAATTTTTTTTTTATTGTACTTGGCTTACTTGTATTCCGTATTATAAAGGGACTGGCTTGAACTGGAGTCACCTGTTCTTGATGTATAGAATCATGTAAAGTAATTTTCATTTTTTCCCAACTACATTATTTTTCATGGATTTTCGTTGGTAATTTCCTCTTGGGCTTTCACAAAATTGAACAAATTTCAAAAGATTGTCTTGTTAATGCTCCAACCATTGAAGTGGGTTATTAGCAATATCTAAATGAGAGGTTCAATGCAGATGAACAAGAGGATTGGTGAAATTTTGATTCTTTTGCTGATTATTCTGAGCTTTTGCTTAAGTTTTGTAAGAATGCTTTTGTGGTAAATCATAAAAGCTGTCCCAAAGTCGAATGGATGCCTGAGGAATGAGGAGGTTGATCATCTTTGCTGCTGTTTAGTTGATGAACTAATTATTATCTGGTGTGTGCCCATTTTTGTTCTATTTTTATGTAGAGTGGTCATTATAATTATGTCTGAATGCTTTATAATTATGAAGATAGTTTGGTGTTACTTTCTGTTATGGTTTTATTGCTAATTGTCAACCTTATAGGTTATGTTTGTGACCTGCTGCAATGCACTCAATAGAATTTCCTTATTGCTATAGTTGCTGCATAACGATCTATAGGCTTTGTTTGATATGCAGGTCAAGTCACCAGAGAATACGTGTCTCATTGTTGCGAAGGTTGGTACCATGAATCCTTCTCGTGCTAATTCTAACTTTACCTTTCTCTCACATTTTGTTTATTGGTAAACACATTTTGAGGCTTTTATTGCAAATGGAAGAAAAATATAGAACACTGCAAAGCAATGACAGGAGAAGTGAAGCCTAAAGGATCTGAATGGGAAATTCTACCCACTCCTTGCAATTAATATCAAAATAAGATCAAGATTAGAATCTCCCATGCATGAGAGTTTCTTTCTGTAATTTCCATTGTGAGATGTTGATGTGTTCATTAAAGCTATCACAGAGAGATTTAATTTTGTAAGGCTAAAGGCAGATAAAAACTATCATCAATGCATCTTTTTGCATCTGAATTGTGGCATACAGTAAATGTTGCTTAGTTGCTCCAATGCTTAGCTGAGAGTTAGAAAATGTGAAGGCTTATTAGTTGAGCCTTGCATGAAAATTCATTTTTTCTTTTGCGGTGAAGTGCACTATTTTGTTTGATGGGGTATGATAAGCATGCTTCACATTTTGGGAATTGATTAACTAGTTGTTGATGAGCCTGTATCTTTTCTTTCTCCCTCCCCTCTTACAGCTTAAGCCATGGGAGCGGAAGGAATGTAAGCCAAACAGCCTTCCAATTTTACACAAAATGCATGTTAAGTTGGGAGACACAGTTAAAGTAATTTCTGGAGATGATAAGGGGAAGGTTGGAGAGGTTACTAAGATCTTCAGGCATAACAGCACTGTGGTAGTCAAAGAAATAAATCTGAAGACCAAGCATGTGAAGAGCAGAGAAGAGGGAGAACCTGGACAGATTATTAAGGTTGTTTCACTTGGTTTAATCGTAAACAGTTCTTATACTTTCATTATTTTTCATTATATAAGAGGGATGCTTAGTAATTGAGAATGTTACTTGTAAAACAAAGAAAAAAAAATCTTGTTATAAATTTATCTAAAAAATTTCTGTTCTGAAACTGCATTTTGTAACAACTCAGTCCAAACTGATCTAAATAACTTTTTGATCCATTTTCTACGTGATCCAAAATAGTTAAACCAAGTTATTTAATAGTTTTTTTACCGGCTATTATATATTCTTATAATATTTGTTAACCAGCCGATGTGTGACTGATTCCCACAATTTTGTTCATTTATTCAACTTTTTCTAGCAAAGGATACCATCACCGAAAAGTTTAGATATTTCAGCTCTGTTTTTAATAGATTATTACTATGTATTAGTTTGATCTTATTTAGCCTGCTCTACGGTATTGCAGATTGAAGCACCTATTCACAGTTCAAATGTGATGCTTTACTCTAAGGAACAGAATGTAGCGAGCCGAGTCGGCCATAAAGTTCTTGACAATGGGAAGCGAGTTCGTTATCTCATAAAAACCGGCGAAGTAATTGATAGTGCAGAGCAGTGGAAAACTTTGAAGGAAGAGCAGAACAAGAAAACTGAAGTAGCTGCTGCTTCATAGGAACATAACACATGAGTTGAGTTCTGTCTGCTTTTCTTCTTTCATGGTCAAATTATTTTGAGATGATGATCTTGTTAATTCATTTAAAGTCACTGGACCATTGGTTGTATGGCTAACTGATACAGATTCGTAGCCTAAAAATTGCAAGTTGGTTTATATTGTATCTAATGCAGTTTGTTGATCAAGTGTCTGCAACAACTAGCATCTCCGTTACCCAAACTAAATATTGAATTCATTCATGTGCATGGATGATTAAGTTTAATGTTGTTTGCAAGTGAGAGAGTTAAGATTTTTTTTAGTTTTTCAGAAAATATTTTGTAGGAATACATTTTCTTGCACATTCTGCTGTCTGGGGCATTTCATAAAGATTGATCAGTGGATCTTATTTTTCTGTTTAAAGGAAAATTAAGCTATTTCTACAGAAATGGCTTTCACTTTTTAAAAAATAAATTATTTTCTGAATTTTGAAAAATATTATTAACACCTTTTTATAAATAAATTCTTAACTTTTGGTAAATTATTGTTCATATTCTTCTAATGCCTTGGTTATTAAATATCATTTGCTGGATTTGAATTAAAAAAAAAAATCAGTTACATATTGTATTTTCTATTTGTATTAAGAGGGGGATAATTTGATTTTTGATTTGCAACATTTTTAAGACTGACTCTTAGGCGTGTTCAGAGCTGCGTAATACAATATGATATAATTAAATTTTTTATTAAATTTTAATAAAAAATTTAATTACACTATATTTCACTTCCTATCAAATATTGCATTAAGTTCTCCTATTATTGATTAAATTGTAACTATCGCTATAAAATTTTCATTTTAAAGAATTAAATAAAAAACATCAATAAATAATTGGTAATTTAATATTTTAAATAGTTAATAAATTTTTTTATCAACTATTATTTTATTATTATTATTATTTTTTTTTACAATGGAGTAATAAAAAGGTGGCTTATTTTATTTAATAAATCTATGGCAATAAAGGGACATTTTATGAAATGTGATATAATATGGAATTTGAATGGGAAAGTTATATAAATAATAAAAAGTTAATCATGGTTCTTTTTGTTATTTTGAGGAATTAATAAAAATATATGTAATACATTTGGTATTCCATGTAGATAATTTTTATGCAATGACAAAGTGATAGTAATATATATATGTATAAAACTCAGTTGCAATTTGTAACTCGATATAAACAATATCAATTTTGTTTTGCGAATATTCATATTTATTCTGTCATTCTTTTCAAGATATATTCTTTCTACGGTTTTTTTATCTTTTAATTAGTTGTGTTTATTGTTTTTCTGTGCAGCATATGAAATTATGTTCATACCCTTCTTATTTTGCTACCCCACTTGTATGGTTTTTGCTTGTAATCATTGGCTTTCTATCTGCGTACCACTGTATCTGCCAACATATTTTTACTCTCGCTATCGTCTCTTTATAAGATGTTACGGTACCGTATTACATTGTTGTTGGTTCCTCCCTCAAGAAGAAAGACCTTAAAATAAAAGATCTCCATCAAAAAGAAAAGATCTCCATCAAAAAGAAAAGTTCTCAAAGAGAAAAGTCTCACTAAGGTAAGACTCGAAGGGCATACCATTAATATCAGACTGGAAGGGTAGACCACTACAGTCAGGTCAAAAGGGCAAGATCCATAAGGGCAGATCACTGAGATCAGATTGGAAGGAAAAAACTGGAAGGATAGACCACTAAGAACAAGTCGGAAGTGCAAGACTGGAAGGGTAGACCACTAAGAACAAGTCGAAAGTGCAAGACTGGAAGGGTAGACCACTAAGATCAGACTTTCTAAAAGGAAGACCACTAAGGTCCGACCTTACAAAAGAGTAGATCACCAAAGAACACTAAGATTAGATCTTTCAAAAGGAAGATTTCAAAGAGGAACGTCTCACTAAGGTAAGACCGGAAGGGCAGACCACTAGGGCTAAGTTGGAAGGGCAAGGATAGACCACTAAGGTCAAGTCAGAAGTGCAAGACTAGAAGGGTAGACCACTAAGGTCAGACTTTCCAAAAGTTAGACCACCAAAGTTAGACCTTTCAAAAAGAAGACCATCAAGGTCCGACCTTCCAAAAGAGTAGATCACCAAAGAATACTAAGGTTAGACCTTTCAAAAGGAAAATCTCAAAGAGGAACGTCTCACTAAGGTGAGATCAGAAGGGCAGACCACTAAGATCAAGTCGGAAGGGCAAGGTCGAAAGAGTAGACCACTAAGGTTAGGTGGAAGGGCAGATCACTAGGGTTAGGTCGAAAGGATAAGACCGGAAGAGTAAGACTTGGAAGGATAGACCACTAAGGGCAAGGCCGAAAGGGTAGACCACCAAGGTAGACCTTTCAAAAAAAAGATCAGCATGGTCAGACCCTTTCAAAAGGAAGACCACCAAGGTTCGACCTTCTAAGATAGCAGACCACTAAGGTCAGATCTTCTAAATGAAGAACACTAATATTAGACTTTCCAAAAGAAAGACCACCAATGTCAAACCTTCCATAAGAGCCTACCTACAAAGTTAGACCTTTCAAAAAAAGAACACTAAGGTTAGACCTTCCAAATTTCAAAAGGAATAACAACAAGGTTAGACCTTCTAAAATAGTAGACCACCAAAATCAAATATTTCAAAAGCAAAATTACCAAAGTCATACATTTCAAAAGGAAGACCACCAAGGGGCAGACCACTATGATCAGGTTGGAAGGGCAAACCACTAAAGGCAAACTATTAAGGTCAGGTCGGAAGGGTAATGTTAGAAAAGCAAAGACCTAGAAGGCCAGACTACTAAGATCAAATTAGAAGGCAAAATTGGAAGGGTAAACCACAAAGGTCAGACTTTCCAAAAGAAAAACCAGCAAGGTCAGACCGTTTCAAAAAAAAGACAACCAAAGTCAGAACTCTACATAATATTTTTATGTATACCAGCAAGATAAACCATAAAGGTCAGACATTCCAAAAGAAAAACCAGCAAGATCAGACCTCTTCAAAAGGAAAACCACCAAGATTAAAATTCTACATAATATTTTTATGTATATATTTATTATAGTAACTTAAATTTAACTATATTATAATATATATATATATATATATATAATATTTATTAAAAAAATAAATTTTAATATATTTAAAGAAATATCATTGTAATACGGCGCGGGTTCAAAGATACTTATATAAGTGGGTTTCAATAAATAATTATGCATGTATGAGTTCATTTCAAAAATTTATAATTACTTTGCAATTTTATTTTAAAATAATAATTACTTTTTATTGATAGAAGCCTTGATATTTGCAATGAATATAGGTTTTTAAGGACTCTAGTGGAAGGTTAGATGGAAAGTTTATTAGAATTATTCTTTCAATTTAATCATTACTTTTAAATGGATTTTGTATTTTTTTTTGTCATTTTAATAATTTAATGAATGTTTTAAAAAAATATATTACTAATTCTGCATTTTATATAATATGCCTAGCCGATATAGCTACATGGTCCATAACAAGCTATCCAAGAATCACTGGGGGACGACTAATCTTTTAAAACTTTTAAAGCACATTGAGCCGTTTCTGGCGCACTTTCAATTGAATTGCGGGTTTATGCGGCCAAATCGAGCTGAGATGGGTTAATTGGCAAGTCTTATGTTTCGAAATTCTGAGGCGGTTTAAGATTTTAAAATTTTATCAAATTCAATCTTGCTTATCTAGCAAAGCAATGTTGGCGGCTCATTCAAAATTTTTATAGTTTATGAGCGCGACTTTTAAAAGGTATCTAGTTTTCTCCTTTTTTTTTGGTAAGTTCATTCTAAACATCGTTGTTCGTAGATTTAGCAGAGCCTATTGGCAAGAGAGATGTGCTTCGTGAAAGTGTTCATTTGAATATTGGAGATGGTCGAAATACTAATGTTTGGTCCGATCCATGGGTGCCTATTGGCAAGAGAGATGTGCTTCGTGAAAGTGTTCATTTGAATATCAGTTGTTTGACGCTCGACATGCTTCCTTTATTCTCTCAATACAAGTGGCACCTATTGGTATTCCATATTCTTGCATTTGGCATTTTACAAGGAATAGTCAATATACAATACATTTTGGTTATAAGTTTCGATTCGCAAAATGATGTTGCAGGATATAGCATGCCAGGCCTCTTCTTTAGTTTCGGTTCTTCTAGGAGTGTGGAAGTTTGTTTGGTCTATTTCGGTTATGCTTAAATTGAAATTTTTCCTTTGGCACTGCCTCCATAATACTTTGCTTATTTTGGATAATTTAGCAACTCGAGATAATGTAGTTGACTCTCGATGTTCTATTTATTTGTCTCAACCAGAAACTTTACAATATATATTTTTTTGGTGGTCCTATATTAGAGTGGTTTGGTTTGTAAGTCCTTATGGGTTTATGCTCTGTCTATAGGCTTTCGTAGTTTTTTGAAATGGTGAGAAGTTTTGAAGGTAAAGTCACGCTTAGATTCTAATGGTTTGTTACCGATGAAATTAATTACACTTATATTATGGCATATTTGGAAAGAACGGAACATATGCATATTTGACAAGCTTGACCTTGATCTTACAGCCACATCGCAATGAATATCTGTCGGCTTCTGGCGGTTGCAACAGAGTGATATTTTTGCTGATCTCTCTACTTGTGTGTTGGCTTCATTTGATACTTTACATAACTTTAGTTGGAATCTACGTCCATCTGGAGTTCTTGAGTTCTTAGGCTTATGTGTGATGTTACATGGAGAAATCAGTTTTGCCTGGCTATTATTGCTATTGTTGTTATTGATAGTGAAGGATCAGTTGTTCATGGCATGTCAACAAGATTTGTGGTTCCTCTGCTATTGCAAGTGAAGTTTGAGTTGTCCTTACATGTATTAAATGGGGTTTTGATGTGAATATTCATTCCATTGAGTGTGTGACAGACTCTTTATTGTTATATAATGCATTATGTGGATGCCCTCTTCAATCTGAAAAATTAGTGTGACGATGGCAGCTATATTATCTTTTAGTTCCCAAATGCCGCATGTTACATTCAGATATATTCCTCATACACCTAATTGGCCAAATTATTTCTAAAAAATTATTTTCCCTTGATTGAATTACTAAAATTTTTTATAATAACGTTTTTTTTAATGCATTTAGCAGTTTTGTAATGCATTACCTTGCATGTGAAAAAAAAAAAAGTCGTCTCAAATTATTAAGGCCAACAAACACATCATCACGGTTAAATAAAAAATTAAAGAAAACCATCATCGTAATATTAGTTTAAAATTGAAAAAAAGAACATTATGATAATATTATTTTAAAACCTTTTTATACTATAACATTTCAAAAAAAAATTAAACTGTAAATAATATTATCCTCAGAACGTGAATTGTAGCGCTGTGAATAATGCTATTCAAATAACGATTAAATAATTAATTTAAAATTAAAATAAGTCCATTAAAATAGTGAAAAATTTTAATAAAAAATTAATTTTTAAATTTATTAGGTATTATTAAAAAGTTTGAAATTAAATAGAAAAATGCCATAGATCGACTTTAATCAAAATTTAAAAGGATAAATTTGAGTATATGAATGAAAATAAGGGGCAAATATTTAAATGAATTAACTTTTAGCTAAAAGTGTAAAATAAAAAAAAGAAAAAAATTAAAATTAAATTAAAGATATGTCCCAATGACTTTTTTAGCTTGCCGTGAACTAAGGAGAAAGACTCTCATTTTTAAAATTTTTATTTCAAATTAATTATTCATTTTCTCCTAACGCCTTTTAAAAAATAGAAGTTAAAAGAAAATAAAAGAAATTAAGAAAAAAATTCATAGTTGAGAAAGAGTATCGATTTTCGTGAAAAAAATTTAAAGTCGAGGGAGATTGAATAATAACGCAGTATTGAAAATTTTAAAGATTATTTTAATTTTTAATTAGCCAGATGCACAAAGCAATAATTTTCCCACTAGTTTGGTGGCACAGTGATGAAATCAATTGGCCTGAAGCTGAAATTCTAGAAGAAATTCGACGTTCAAAGTGGAAAAGAAACCACTTATTTTCCTAAAGATAAGCCTAAGGATAAGTCCAAACCCAATCTCACAATCAAGAAAGAAAAAAAGGTACAATTATTTGTTTAATATCCAATCGTTATATATTTAATTTTTTTTTTCTCAAAATATAATATAAACAAAGACATCAAACGCAATTGTCGTGGATGAATTTCATAATATATTTTGATCAATTGCTTTTATATTTTAATTTATTAGACATTCACATTAGTGTAGCAGTTTGCAAGCCAAGGATCTATTTGCGAGAAGAGCATGGAATCAAAGGGAAACATTCTTGGAACTTCTCTGCTGGTGCCTTGTGTTCAAGAATTGGCTAAGGAGCCCTTGGTTACTGTCCCAGAAAGATATATACGCTCTGATCTGGATCGTCCCATCGTTGCTGCTGGGGATGATGGCACTTTGCCTGAGCTTCCAGTTATCGATATGCAGAGGTTACATCTCCAAGAATCCATGGAGTCTGAGTTGGCCAAGCTTCACCTTGCTTGCAAAGAATGGGGTTTCTTCCAGGTATGCTCACTCACTCATTCTTCTTCTTCGTCTTTAATTGACGCCCAATTCAATTTGCAAGAAATATCATTAAATTTACTTTACAAGAAAGTACCAGTTGCTTTACTTTACTGTTGTAGGAAATTGTGTACGACCATGTAACAGATCTTTGTAAAATCAAAATTCTTAAAATTGATGGGAAACTTATTTGAGAGGGGAGCAAAGATAAGAGATTTAGTGTGAACAAACGAATTCAATTGAACATAAATAAATTTTTAACGAAAAATTAATACTCAATTTCTGTAATATAAAAAAATTCATTAATTTTTTAAATTTTTAAAAAATTTATTAATTAATTTTTTCATATTAAAAATATTTTAAATTTTTTTTATAATACTTAATAATTAAAATTAACGGACATACAGAATGTATTTTTCAAGTCATTAATTAATGAATTTTTCAATAATCAAAGCTGGAAAACCATGGGTAAGCTGGTAAACCATTGTCGGTGCTTAAAAAATCAAAGCTATTGTAGCTTGCCTTAGTTTTTGTGCTTGCTGCATGTGCTGAAATCACAGTTGGTAAACCATGGGGTAAGCTCTTCATTGTTGGAGAGAATAAAGACACAAGTTCAGGATTTCTTCAATCTCCCAATGGAAGAGAAGAAACAATTCTGGCAGCATCCTGGGGAAGTAGAAGGATTTGGGCAGGCCTTTGTTGTGTCTGAGGAGCAAAAGCTTGACTGGGCTGATATTTGCGTTATGATCACTCAACCAATCCATTTGAGAAAGCCACACTTATTTCCAAAGCTCCCTCTTCCTTTCAGGTTATCTTCTTTCATTTTCATCACATATCTTACATACACATGTACTGCTGGTGAGGCTCTTCATCATCGTGTTTTTCTTGCAGAGACACCTTGGAGAGTTATTCATCAGAAGTAAAAACGCTAGCCGTGGATATCATTGAGCAGATGGCAAAAGTTCTGGGAATTAGAGATGAGGAAATGAGAGAGATGATCACTGAAGGCATAATGCAAACAATGAGGATGAACTATTATCCACCATGTCCTCAACCGGAGAAGGTCATTGGCCTTACCCCACATTCAGACGGCTCAGGCATCTCCATTCTCCTGCAAGTTAATGATGTTGAAGGTCTCCAGATTATGAAAGATGGCAACTGGATTGCTGTCAAGCCCCTTCCAAATGCCTTTGTTGTCAACATTGGAAACATTCTGGAGGTGATCATATCTTTCCTTCAACTACTTATAATCAATTTCCTTGATCTTGCTTTAAATTAATCTCAGAGAGAGGCTGACTTTTATGTTTCAATCAGACAAAGCTAAATGTCTTGGCTATGATGTTCTTTTTATATGTTATGTTGCAGATCATTAGCAATGGAACATATCGTAGTATCTTGCATCGTGCAACAGTGAATTCTCAGAAGGAAAGGCTCTCAATAGTTGCATTTCATTCCCCGAGGTTCGACGGTGATATAAGTCCGGCAGCGAGCTTGATTACCGAGGAAACACCAGCATTGTTTAAAAGAATCAAGGTTAAGGAGTACTTCAATGGCTATTTATCTCGCGAACTTCGATTTAAATCTTACCTTGATACGTTGAGAATACAACATGGTGAAGAGTGAAGACTACAATTAGCCGATTTGTGTCTGTCAGTGTGGAAACTCTCTCTATATGGCTTTTTGGTATATATATATTATTTATAAATTATAAGCCTTTTAAAATATTTTTTTTCTAATTTTTAAATATTAGTTATCTATATTTAATATTTTAAAATTAAGATTGTTTCTTAGTTTTAAAAATAGTTTAATAACATTAATTACTTAATTTTTTAATAAGTCGTTATATCTTTGTGGAACAAAGGAACAATTAAAATACTAAAAGAATATATTAATTAAATATATTTTATATTATTTTTATAACAAGGTTTGTAAAACGTCAAATACAATATTGATGCTACGTGAGGTATTTTGTACCCAAGTTTGGGCTCCGGGTTAAATGACCCGGAATACGAATACCCGGCATGATGGTGCCACCGATTAGATTGCACAAGAATAAACTCCGAAACTCAGTTGCCTGAAGCATCCCTGAGCACTCAGAGATTCGGTTGTTCGGATATTCTGCATGGTGTGACGGTCAATCCATCCGCCATTATAAATTATCTTTTGTATGTCTAATCTAACAATCTATAAATTTTATTTAAAACGATATTAATAATATTTAGAAATTAATTTATAAAATTTATAAATTTAAACAAATAATTATAATATTAGAATAATTTGTAAATTATATTTAATTAATATAAAATAAAATATTTAACAAATGAAAATAATAAAATAATATTTTTAAATTTAAAATAAAATTACAATATAAATTATATAATATACTTAAATTAATTTATTAAATATAAAAATCAAACTATAAAATAAAATATCTCAATTTTATCCTATCGTCAATCTCCACGTCTAAACTGAATCTGCATTAAATTAGAATCAAAATTTAAATACTCTAGTTCATTAGTATTTCGAGCAACTCCATCTCATTTCATACAGATGATTATTTTCTTATATATCTATTAGCTCCATACCATTTTCTGATCTAAATAATTTTAATATTAATTATAACCATAGTATTCAAATTGATTTAAATAATTCTTAAATTTATTTTATATTTAGATTTAAATTGATTAACTTAAATTTAATATCAAGATTGGGTTCTAAAATAGATTTTAAAGGGATTGATAAATGATATATTTGGATTTATATATATATATATCGATAAATGACGTATTTAAATTGATAATGATATTAAGTGATATTTTTAAATTTGTATATTTATGTAAGCGAAACGTTTAATATGTTTTATTTTTATTTTTATTTTTAAGTTATATTTTTATATATAATAATATTATTAATTAATATATACATAATAAATAAAATTTATTATTTTTATTATTATAATTTATAGATTACTTTTTAATTTATTATTATTATTATTAGCATGTGACTTTTTAATTTTTATAATTTTTTTAATATAATATATTAACCACAATAAAATAAAAAGTTTAACACCATATATTTTATTTTTATTTTTATTAACCACAATAAAAGTTTAACACCATATATTTTATTTTTATTTTTAGTAATAAATAAGTTAAAAAAATTAAACTAACATTATTAATTAATTGATACTACGTGTGTTTCATTTCTTATGTGAATAATAATAAATATGTGTACACAGTTAATCCTACATAATTATGCTATATACATAAATTTATAATTTTTTATATATTTTTATTATTCTATTTAATAAAATAATAATTAATATATATATATATATTAAATATAATTTATTATTTTTATCATCACTATTAATGTATGACATTTTTATTTTTTACTTTTTAATATAACAAATATAATTTATTATATTAATTGTTATTAATTTTTTGATTTTCTACTACAATTTAATATAATATATTATTAATAATTATAATAAAAATTTTATTATATTTTATTATTAAAAATTATTATATTTTTATTTAAATGATAAATATAATATTAAAAATATATTTATAAAAATTGAGTAACTACTATATAAAAAGATATTTAAATAAAAAAAATAAATTACTGTAAAAAATAAATAAATATATATATATATATATATATCCATAACAAACTAATATGTAAAAATTTTTTTATTATCTTACAATATATTAGTTTATTGATTTAACAATTTTTTAAATCATATCTAATATAATATAATTAATAAATATTATATATATTTATTTCTCTAATATAAATAATTATATAAAATAAATATATATAATTGATAAAAATTATTATAAAAAATATTAATCCTCATAAATCATAAATAATTAAAAAATTAATAGAACTAATTGCATAAAATATTATTAAGTTAAAATTTTATTCAATTCAAATAACTTATAAAAAAAATAGACATAAACAATTAAAATTTAAATAATTAAAATAATATTTATAATACTCTAAATCTTGCACTACAAATTTTAAATAATCGAAGTTATTAAATATAAATTATTAGAATTTAATTTATTAATAATTGTGATAAGTTTAGTTTTTTCTGTTCCATTCATATATCTATTCTATATAAAACTATTAGCGAAATCTCTTTCACACGATTCTATCTCTCCCATTTTTAATTATTTAATAATTTCATATCAACTATTAATAAGCCGTTTATAAGGGCACCAATATTCCTATAAACAAACAATAGAGGCAGATATCCAAATCTCACCATATAATAAAATATAAAAAGAAAGGTAAGAAAAAGCAGCACGTAATTAAAAAATAATAATAAGCATAGAATACCAACAAAAGGAATCGTAATAATCTAACATTAAAAAGAAAAAGTTACATACATATTTTCATTTTTAAAATATAAAAAATAAAATTTATTTTTAATACTAAAAAGATTGAGTAGAATCAATAGATTAGTATTATAAAAATAATATAGATTCGAAATCGAAATTTCATCTTTCTTTGAAAAAAATTAAGTTAGATTTTGATCGGCAAGAAGCATAGATACATGTCATTGCTGTATTTTTCATATATATGTCTATCTTTTTATAGGGGAAAAGCTGACGTAACCTATCTCTATATATCCTAAAAAATGGAAAAAGCCAAAGCAGAGACCGCAAATAACGTGAACAAAATAAAAAAGTGATATAGGGGCAGGCACCAGGCAGTGGCTGTGAAAAACTCCTGCACTGCTTAATCATTTTTCTAACAATTTTTGTGTTAAAGGAAAAAAGAGTTCAAAGTTTTGATGGAAATTGAGAATTCAGAGAAGAAGAATGCTAGGTATTGCGTTACTGGTGCAAATGGATATATTGGTTCTTGGTTGGTGAAGCTCCTTCTTCAAAGAGGCTACTTGGTTCATGCCACTCTTCGTGATCCTGGTTTGTGTTTCCTCTGCATCTTCTTCTTCTTCTTCTTCTAACACACACACACAGAACAAATAAAATTGTTGGTTTCTTCTTCTGCTGTGCTTTATGGAATATTTTCTTCTTCCTTAATTATAATCTAGATGAATTTGATCATATACACGAGTAATTTTTACCGAAACTTGATATATAATGAATCTAAGATACATGAATCGGGTGAAAGTTTTTCTATACAGTCACTAAAATAAGAAACTGTTGCTTATATTTGATCCAAGATATATGAATAGGGTGCAAGAAGTTCCCTGAGCTAATTGTATTGATTATATTTGATCTAATTAATAATTTTCTTGACTTAAAAATTGGGACCTGATTTTGCAGCAAAGTTATTGCATCTGTTATCAATGTGGAGTGGAGGTGACCGACTGAGACTGTTCAAAGCTGATTTGCAGGAAGAAGGCAGCTTTGATGAGGCTGTGAAAGGCTGCCATGGCGTCTTCCATGTTGCAGCTTCAATGGAATTCAATGTCACTGAAAACGCCAACGTTGGTATAGTTCCAGTCTCATACACATATTCGATTTCTTTTAACCATAATGCTTTGTAATGATTGTAGTTTCATACATGTTTCCTTATTTTCTGTGTACTCGAAGAGAACTATGTCCAGACAAATGTCATTGATCCTGCAATCAAAGGAACTCTAAACCTCCTCAACTCTTGCTTGAAGTCCAAATCTGTTAAAAGGGTTGTTTTCACATCATCAATCAGTACTCTAACAGCTAAAGACAGCTCTGGAAAATGGAGAGATGTAGTTGACGAAACTTGCCAGATTCCTGTTGATTATGTCTGGAATGCAAAAGCAACTGGATGGGTAAAATTTCCACTTCCTCTTCCATAACCGGTGTCAAGAAAAATTAATTCAACCACTAGGCTTTAACTCATTGGTACCAGAATCATTTCGAAATTTGAGTTTAACCCGGTCGGAGCCAATTATATCAGAAAGAAAAATTAATTCAAAATTGAAAGTTACCTTTTGGTTATGACAGGTTTATGCACTCTCCAAGCTTCTCACAGAGGAAGCAGCATTCCAGTATGCAAACCACAATGGCATTGATCTTGTTTCAGTAATAACAGCAACTGTTGCTGGTCCATTCCTCACCCCAAGTGTCCCTTCAAGCATTCAAGTTCTCTTATCTCCATTGACAGGTTCTCAGAAAAGTTTCAACTTCTGAACATGCAGCAGTGAGGAGTAATTTTTAACTGAGAAAATTTTTGCGACTTGTGCAGGTGATTCCAAGTATTTTTCAATACTATCAGCAGTTAATGCTCGAATGGGTTCAATAGCATTAGTCCACATTGAAGATATATGTAATGCACATATATTTCTAATGGAGAACAAGACAGCAAAAGGGAGATACCTATGCTGTTCTCAGAGTTATCTGATGTCTGAGTTAGTTGATCATCTTGCAGAAGAGTATCCTTGCTCAAAAATCCAAAGGTAAGTTCAGTTTCATTTTGTTAAAAGTTAAAGATATATTCAACTTTTGTGGGTTTTGATAATTTTCAAATGTTAATGTCGTTTATGGCTCCAGGTCTGCAGGAGGAGAAGAAGATCGTTGCATACCATCTGAGATTTCTTCAAAGAAATTAAGAGATCTGGGTTTTGATTATAAGCATGATATTAAAGTTATGATCAGAGAAACTATTGCCTGCTGTGTGGATTACGGCTTCTTACAGGCTATTGGGAAGTAAAGTTCATCGAGTCCAATAAATAATCATCTGCTGGATAAAGGAAAAAAGACATGCTTTTGGATATATATGCTTTTCGGGTCAAGTCCTTCATCTTCAACATTTGGAGCCATTCTGGAGGTAATCAAAAGATTGATGCAGCTGCTTATAATCAGTGGTCTCGTAATCAAATTATAGCTCCAAGGAAATGCCAGCATTGTTTTCTTTATTTGGCAATTTGTGATAACCAAGGAAACTGCTTACCAAGGAAAGGACATATGCTTGGAAACCTTTTGTAAAAAATGTTTGAGAAATAAGGTTCAGAAAATAGTTATTAAATCATCCATATTATTTTTCCTATGTTCCCTTTTTTTTTTTAATCTTATTTTAGCAAAAGTTTAGACCCACTCCCAATAATTTACAGAAAGAACATCTATTGAGTAAAAAAAAGTATATCATTATGAAAAATAACATTTTAGATGACCCTTTGGAAGTGATGTTTTAAATTTTAAATGATAATAAACATAATATACTCTCCGGATCATAATTTTTATTTATTTTATTTTTTATATATATATTGAAAAAAATAATTTTTTAATTAATTTTTTAATTATACCCGTCTTAAAAATATTAAATTTTATTAAATATTAAAAAATATTTTGAAAATTTTTTAAAAATAACATAAAATTAAATGGAATTATAATAATTAATTTATATATTACTATCATTTAAAAATGAAAATGAATAATAATTTTAAGATAATTAAAAAGAAGAATATATAAAAATTATGAAACGAAAGAAATAATAAATTAGATGCTTATTTCATTATATGCGAGATTAATTGAGTTTGATATGATAGTTTTTTCCAAAATAATCTTATACAATTTAAATTGGCATCGCTTCACGTTATTAACTCATCATTTATTTTGTATTCTCGTGATTCTTACTTTCTAACATTGTTGATAGGTTTACCCTAGTTGAAATATCAACTACAAATCTGTTGAGCTCATATTAGCAGAGCATCACCTATTAGGCCAAATTCTGTTTGACAATCCCAAGTACTGGAATGATTTTCTTCACCTATGATCAATGGCAAATGAACTTTAAACCTCCCAAATTTTGCATGAAATCCAAATATGAGGAAAGGGTTGTTTTAACATCATCAAACAACACTCTTAACTGCTATTTACAGCAACAGAAAATGGAGTGTTCAGACCCTGTAACTATATTTTTACAGCAAATGTAAACTAATGTAGTCCTTTTCTCTTTCTTTGAGCTTAAGGTCCGCTCTGCATACTATAAAAGATTATAGATACAGAAACATCCTGTGCTTCGACTTTATTACACTAAGATGATTCAACACCAGAAATTCTTGTATGGCCTAGTTCGTTACGTGTCTTATGGATTATATAACTTCTATAACGCCGCTAACAATGCTAGAGAAAGTTCGTTTTTGAAGTATCTATATAGAAGTGGCATGTTCGGCAGTGTTGTCAATCTAGAAATAACTGAAGCAGCACATATTAAAAAGATCAAACCATAGCTCTTGTATGGCATACCTTTTCTCAATAATGTGGTACTGTGGACTTTTACTTCTTAAAATTCATTGCCACTATAAATGCTCACAAGAACAGTATCCTATTGCTGAAGGAAAGGAACTGTGACTTGCAGCAATACTCCAATCTGAAGGCGCTAGTTACGCCACCTTAGTTATGGCTATTTATTATAAAAAAGAAAAGAAGTGGAGAAGTGAATAGTAGTAAGATGTTAAATAACCATGTGCACGTTGGGTTTCAAACGTACTATTGAATGTAGCAAAATTAAAAAAAAAAATGACCGACATAAATAGCATTTAAATGAGAAAAGCAATAAAAATTAAAGAGAAAATAAATATTTTTTGTTTTTGTTGCAACAAAATACGAGATCGTCCATCGTAGCAAACTATAAATCGTCTAAATGTGCGGTCTTTGACGGTATCCATATAAAATAGTAATAAAAAAATTCTTACAACAATTCTAAAGAATTGAGAAGATGAGAGGTTTTGAGCACTAATCCTCTAATTTTTTTACAAATTCAGATATTTTTAAAAGAATTTCTCACAATAGTAAACACAGATTCTCATAATATTTCCTTTTATACTTAAACCTAAGGTTTTAGTATAATATTATTTATTTATTTAACTAATTAAATAAATAAATTACAATTATAATATTGAACTTTAATAAGCAAATTATATAAATTTTAAATAATTTTAATTAAGTCCCTACTTAATTAATTAAATTAAAATTTTAATTTTTTAAAATTATAATTTTATCACAATGACAATTTATATACAATCAAGTTCCACTTGATTTAACTTTTCGTTTTATTTTTTCATGTAATTTTTCAGTTATGTGATCCATTAGATTTAAAAAATATTGACAATAAATATAATTAACTAATTAATTAATTTAAATTGAAAATTAATGTCAAAACTATTCAAATATTCAGAAGATTAAAAGTGGTTTAACTTAGCTTTTCGGTACATGATTTGTCGGTGTAACTAATGTCACACCCAAACCCAAAACTGTAGAGATGGATATGACCCGGAAAACTGACAGAACTTCCCCTAATATTTATACATATGAATACATGTAATCTGCTATAGTTTCAAAATATAAAACATATAAGAGATGATTGATAGCTGAACTAGTCAATCCATAATATATTTACATTTACTAATAATTATATATATAGCCATGGGCCCCTTTTTTTTCTTTATAAAACGGGCTGGGTATAACAACTAATATCTATTTATCATAAATGTTCTGATTTAATATTTAATATATAGAACGTGTCTGCACTGTTAAATCATATTAGTTCTCATTTATTAGCTATTGACCTACTGGATGAAATTCTAAATCTTATTTGCTAATTTCATTCTATTTTGTACGAGAATTTCATGATCAATGCTAGCATAGAATAAATGAGACATTTCATGATTTAATGTAGGGTGATGAATCCTATCTCAATTACATAAATACTTTATACAGTTTTTAATACATCCAATTCATCCTCGTTTGTTACTCATGAAACAACGTGTAGGATGAATTAAAACATAAAAATTCCTATATATGATTATTTATTAATTTCAAGTTAAAGGATCACTTACACAACCATCATTTGTGGATTCCATCGCTTAAGTAATCCACGGACACAAGGTTATTTTTTATATGAATTTCTCAGACAGGTCAGTTCAGTGCACTTATTCATAAAATAAGTGTATATATATTAGTTTTAGATATCTCACATATTTCAACCTATAAGATCAGTTGCTTCCTTTAACAGCTCTAATCATTATCCAATCATGATAAAAATATAGACCAAATTTGAAATCATTACTTTATTAAATACAATAAAAATCTCACAATTATAATCACAATATAATTTTCTTTGCACAATAACATAGCCTATTGAACTTTATCTTTACTTTGATATTCAATAAAATTGTATTTAAATATTTAAAATATATGAACAATAATATCCGATCATAGTCAATAGATTGGCCATAGGATATATTACTTGACAATCCATACTTGTAATCGTCAAACAGAAATAAATGAAGCAGCACCATTCAAGATAACCAAAATTGAATATGATGTTTGGATATGTATGTTTCCCCAATATCCTAGACTTCTTCTCAAAATTCATTGATGTAATAAATGCTCAAAAGACATCGATCTATTGTTGAAAAAATGGATTTGTCACCTGGTGTAGTAACTTCAATCAAAGGCATCAATCGCGGCTGCCTTAACTCCATGTCATTTGAATAAACAAATTTGGAAAAGGCATTCATTTCCAGAACAGCTAGAGATTATCATAAATTGAACAGTGAAGGTAATCAAATGCAGATTTATGCAATGGTCTAGACACCTTAAATCAGACAAGTAATTACCATAAGAGAATAGATTCTGGAGTGGGGCCACAGATTTATGTAAATAGACTACTTGAATGCAGTTGACCTGTAACTAGAAGATCCAGCAAGAATTATGACAATAATTAGATGAATCCACAAAACATTTAAGTTGCTTTCTCAACTAACTTAACTACTTCAATTCTTTTATCTTGCTGTCCAAAACATGACTTTCAGTATTTGACTGTGGTATACAGCAGGGCTATATTTGAGATTATCCTCCTTTGGACAGAAGACAATATTGTTGGAAGAACCCACCTTTCAGTACTGGTGTGGTGGTTTATCTGATCCTCGTAGGAACATGGCCATGTTTATGTTTGGAAACTCGAGATGAAAAGAGGAGAGAAGTGGGAGGAGGGTGGGTGGAAAAAGGATTATAAACTTGAGCAGGAAATTTAACAAAAAAGATAATTTTGTTTTGATTTTCTACTCTCCTTTCTTTTCTCCTATTTTCTGTTTTTTTCTAGGATAATGCCATTATCCATAGATTGTCTTTGCATAGAACATTTTTGTAAGACACCCTTGTGGTTCCTAGAAGAATGGCATAGGAATCTGAGCGTGGCATCCCACCAGATGAAGAGTCTAAATCATGGGGGCCATTCCAACTGCACTGAATATCTTCATTAGCTCCCAAAACTACTGCCAAGCAATTATTTATGACTTACAATAGAATTCCATTCAATTTTCTGGAATTATAAATTCAGAGAAATTTTGTAAATTTTTGTTCACATTTATGAGATGCATGTGCTAGCATTAAAAGCTTTAAAGATGTTGCAGTTAGGACCTCCTTAAGTGAATAATAAAGTTATCATTTTGAAATTCAAAACTAAAGAGAGGGAGAGAGAGAGAGAGAGAGAGAGAGAAGATTCTAACCTTATCTTAAATATCAGGAGCTCCTTCGCCAATAGGATCTGCAGGAAGCTACAGAGGAAAAACCAAACCAAACCAAACCAAAAAAGAAAAAAAAAAAGGCAAAAAACAGAACAAGGATATTCAAGCATAAATTCAAATAGTGACCGAAACTGGGAACAGAACTGACAAAATCAAAGTCATATAGTGAGCACATAATTGTCCTCTTGGTTTGGACTAGCCTTTTGTTTCAACCTTAACCTTCCAACAAAGCCCACATGCAACTTTCCAGTTTACATACATCAAATAATGCTAGAGAACATTAATATTTATAATTCTTGCAAGCATGTGAAGCAAATCATACAAATTTACATTGAAGAATTTATGTTCAAAACTATGTAGAATCAAGCTAGGTTTCTCTGTTTCTCAAATGTGACTTCTGGGCATGATTCATATAATTATTTGTTTCTTTGTCTTCAAGTGAGACGGAAGTTAATATAAAATAGTATTCAACAGCTGGATTTGTTTAATTGTTTTGTCTAGATTATGATGCTTGTGTTGAAGAACTTTGGAGTTTTCAACTATTATTTTGCATGTAAATCAAATCAAACTCTGTATCCAAGTACTTTTCAAATGGTATTGCCAGCTCATAACTGAAGTGAGATGCCTACATCTGCATTGTGCCTTGATGCTCTAGCTTGTCAGAAGTTTTACATATTATTATACTACAAAATCCATGTACTTTCAATTTCTTCACCAATACAGATAACCATATTCAACTTAGAAAAAAGAATGGTCTCCATGTTTATATATGTGCAAATAACAGCAATCTAATTTGAAATATATGCATCATTGATCTTAAAAATGGACAAGAAAATGAAGAAATTATGCAACTGTAAATAAGGGCAGAAACAATTACACTAAAAAAGTGGCAGAAAGATTGTAAGAAGAAGAATCAAATTTCTTCAAAATAGAAGATTGAGAAGAATCTTCTATCATCAAAAGATTAAAAAAGGGATTCACATAACTTGATAGCAAATTGTAAGTGATTCTTTTACTGTCTTCAGGTCAGGTTTTGCAGATTACCACAAAGCAAGGAAGAAGAGCTCTGGGATTTAGAAGATACAGCTCCTCAATATTTGAGTAGAGACCAACTTTTCCTGCTAATGAATCAAACCCAGTTTGGCCAGATATTTGTTGTATATTATCCAAAGGCTTATGAACTCTCCCAGCTATTACTCTGCATACTATCAAAGCTTTCCTTACAGATGGGTCTTGTTCAAAGATTTCAATAGACTCAAAAGCTCTGCCACTAGTAGAAGTTGTAAATACTCCAATTCCACCTTTAAGCTCCTTCTTGGCAGAAAACCCATTTCGGATGATTCGACAAACACAGCATTTCTCAGATACACATAAACTTGAGCACCCATTTAGGCCAAGAGAGCAAGCAACAGTGGTACCATAGAATCTTAGAAGTTCATTCCCATCAGCAATACACCGAGGGTGTTTCTTGGGGAGCTTATTGGCCTTAGTTTTCACCATCTCCCTGTATTCTTCAAACCGAGCTAGTGTCTTTTGCATATTGTGAACTTTCAATACTCTCTCAATTCGACCGCAATGATTTTCGCTCTTTAACCAACTTGTCCGACATATGATTTCAACAATTTTTCTTGATGAATCGCCTTCCACAAGCTCAGTTACTGTCAAAGCTCAAGGGGAGAAATCAATTAAGGTGCTGAAAAAGAAAGCTATAAAACATTTGAATTACAGCAAACTGTTGAATAAGAATAAAATATGTAAAGTATCAAAATATGGAGGGGGATGCTGTGAGGAAAAAGGAAAAAAAGGAGAGACAGAAGCAGTGAAGCAATCCACAAAGATGCTTAGGACAAAAATAAACTAATACCCAAAAGTAAAATTCCATAAATTTGGAGAATGACTGAAATAAAGATTTCCTCACCAGCATGTTTGGAGAGATGGTGATTTTCAGCAGCCTCCCAGTTGGAAAACTGCTCTCCACATTTATGGCAAGTGATTGTAGATGAACCATTAGAATCTGTCTCCCTAGTGCTTGAACGTCCACCATTGCTGAAAATACCAGACCCTTCTCTATCTGATAAAAGAAATGGAGACTTTCTCGGAGGAGTAGCTGAGCTCCTCATTGAAGGATTGAAGTAGTGCATTGTTGGGTGCCCTGCAGGCCCAGGTGTCCCTGGCCTCAATGTGCCCACAAAAGTTGAACCACCAACAGCAGCAGGACCATTGTTAGCATTACTAGCACCATTACCAATCCCGTCTTGGAACCCACCGAAACCGGTGATTTTGAGCTCGCACCTTGAGTTACTCAAAATAACTTCATGGGTTATTGGGTTAAGAAACTCACTGCTCCCTATGGATCTTGGGCTGCAAGTTGGTGGCTTCTCCGTGTGTCTTTTGCTTCCATGGATGACATCTTTGAGATTAGCTATGGATCTTGAACACCCTGACCTGCCTGCTTTTTTTGTCAAGATTGTGCTTAACTGCTTCCTTGATTTTGGGTCATGGACTTCCGATGGCTCTGATTTGCAGTGTAGAGATTTCTTCAAAGAGAGCCACACTGTTGGCATACTATCCCTCTCTACTTGCCTTTTCTTGTTTGGCTTTAAAGAAAGTTGCAGAAATCACAACCTCTCACTCAATGTAAATACTCTTCTCCATTTTCCATTTGCCTAGGAAGACCTTGTTCTTTGCTTTTCCACCATGAAAACTGAAAAGAAGATTCTGAATATACCATTAGCATCTGCGCATACTACTTTCTATTTTGGTACAAAACTTTCTTTTTCTGCAATCTGCTTTGTATTTTGAGAAACCAACCAATCAATACAATATAAAACCAATCTTAGCAAACAAGCTTGATTGAAGCAATGAGGAAAAATTTTAAAAGAAAAAACTTAATCACAAACCACCCACAAAAATTTGAAATTTTGAAATTTTCAAGCACAAATTGTGATGTATGCCTTCCATATTGGGATTCACATAACCTTGGTCACATTAAACGAGATTTGGAGCTTTCACTGAAATGGGTTTTCATTGGAGGAGGAGAAGAAGAGGAAGAGAAGGTGAAAGTGAAAGACTCAGACAGAAATGGCAATAAATCCTATCAAAAAGATAAAGACAAAAAATAAAAATAGAAATTCAAACACATTGGAGAATCTTTGGTCCTTGGATAACCCAACATAAATAAGAAATACTGTCATTTTCTAGCTTTGATTTTAGATTGAAGAAGGAATAGTAAACCTTTTGAAAGATTTTTAGGTACAATAATTACCTAACTTTATCAAATCCACAGCCGTCCTCGTCCCAGTTTGACAGTGTATTTTAATTGTCAAAATTACTTTTAAAAAAAATTCAATTAATTTATTATATTTTTACACTAACTTTAAATAAATTCAATTTATTTTAAAAAAATATATATTTTGAAAAACAGTCCTCATAAAAATTGCAAAATAGATATTTCTAAACACTTGAGGTTGGAGTGAATAAAAGTCCCTTTTAAATGAAGTATTATTTCAGATGATGTTTAAAAAAAATTGTTTTATTATTTTGATATTTTTATAATTAAATTATATAGTAGATAGTTTAAATTATTTTTTAATATATTCTAGTAATTATTTAAAAAATATATATTTTTCCCTACAAATATACACTATATTCCAAAAATTAAAGTTTACTTTGATCTTTTTTGTCTAAAGCCCCACAATTTTTTTCCCACAAATATATATTTACGTTTCTGAATTATTCCAAACTAATTCATTAATATCTAAATTATAATTATAAACTTATAAAATTATAATAATTAAATACAAATTAATCATATTATTGATGATTTATAAATAAAGTAAAAAAATTGTTTGATTTATTGTTAATTATATTTAAAAATTTTTAATTTTATTTTAAATTTTTATAAAAGGATAAAATTACTTTTATTTAAATTTATTAATTAATAAAAAATTAAAGCACGGTTTGTAAAATTTAAAGGGCATACAATAATATTATTGTCATTTTTTATTTTTTTTATAAATTATCAATAATATAATTAATTTATATTTAATTTTTATAATTTTTATAAATTTAAATATTAAATAAATTATAATTTTAATTTATATATTTAATCGGTTAATTAAAAATATAAATATATATTCATCGTACATTCTAAATTTGGACATTTGTAAGTTTCTTCCTTTTTTATATAGGGAGTGTTGAACTCTCCATTTTTTTCCATTCTTGCCAGAATGTAACATGTAAATTTTAATGTGAAAATTTCAATTGTAAATTCTATGTGAAAATAAAACTTAGTTTTTTTTTTAAATTTCTTATTTTACACCATGATATATACAGTTATTTAATTAATAGTTTGAGCGTGCCACCATATTATGGACCTTGCTATCAAGCTACTTCTTTATAGCTTCAGAAGCACTCAGTCCCCTCGAACTTTATTCGACTCAAGCTTGACTTCCCCCAATTCCTTAGACAACTTATACATCTCCCCTTTGAGTTGGACAGACCCCACTGAAAGGCTTCTCTCCCTCTAATTCACAGAAACCTTCTCTTGAGCAAGTTTGGGTTTTGCGGCGGATCTCTCCTCAACAATTTGCATTTTTAGGAGAGCAATCTTCTCACCCTGAGTCTGGTTATCTTAAAGAAGCCCTTTTAGTCGATTCATCTCTCCTTCGTATTGGTTCTTTAGTATGGCATTTACTCGAACAATCTCCTCTTCTTTAGCTTTCTTAACATCGCAGAGGACAACCTTCCGAGAATTGGTCTTTTTATCCTCTAACTCCAATAAAGCACCAAGAAGCTACAGAGTAAGAAGACAAGTTAGAAATGACCAAAAATCTAAAAGCAAGAAAAAAGAGTAAGAACACTTACAAGAAGAATTTGTCTTTTAGAGGCATCAAAAATATCCTCTTCAGCCCGGCCAATAAACAAAGTCGACTGCTCAATGGACCCATCTATTCGGCAAATTGTGCTCATCAATTGAGGATCAGGCAAATCCAGGGACGCCCCAAAGACGTGGTTCCTGAGCAGCTCAGCAATTGAAATAAGTGAGGAGTCAGGGCTTAGTTGAAAATATACCCCTGACTCATTGGAAATCGAGGCGGTTGAAAGATCACCAACAACCCCTTGAGACGAGCTCTTCTTACCCTTTCCATTGCTCGCTTTATCCGAAGAGGGCTTCCTTTGGGGTAAGGAAGACAAAGTCTCCTTCTGAGAGGAGACCAGTTCGGACTCCTTCACCAACCTCTTCTTTTTTTCGGCCGTCTCTGCAGCAATAGTGGTCGTCCCCTGACTCAAACAAGAATTCTTTTGCTTCAAGCTATCACTAACCTCCTCAAGTAGAGAACACCAATTAGGACTGACCACAACTCTCACTATACCCATCTCCGAGCTACCCCCGAGAGCAGGAGCATCCCTAACCATAGCAGACACGACCACAATTTAGTCAAAGCTAACTAAGGCCAGTTCCATGTTAACCTGTAACGGCCCGCTGCCTGCTTCTGCTGGGGAAGTCGTCTCACATCGGGAGATTATAGAAAATCGAAATTGTATATAATAGCTAGCACAAAACTACTAAATAACTTAGGTTAACCATTTTGGGCCAAGTGAAAAGTGGGTCCAAAAGTTATTTGGGTCAGTTTGGGCCGGCCTGTTTCAATTGGGGTATCAAAGCCACCCTGGGTCAGACAAATTGTGCAGAGCTAGTGGACCTGCGAGGAAAGGGCTACCCGTGTGAGACGAGGTGAAGCCGCCCGAGGTATTAGCGAACCACAATACCCGAGAGTTCGGTCCTAGTTAGCAATTGTAACCGATTCAGTTGCGACGAGGACGTCACAAATTTAGTAGGACCGAGTGTAACAGTCAGCTGCCTGTTTCCGCTGTGGAAGCCGTCCCACATCGGGAGATTATAGAAAATCAGAATTGTATATAATAGCTAGCACGAAACTACTAAATAACTTGAATTAACCATTTTGGGCCAACTGAAAAGTGGATCCAAAAATTATTTGGGCCAGTTTGGACCGGGCTGTTTCATAACCCCACCAGAGGATGAGGGAGGCGTGACTGTGCTGAAACAGACTCCATCCTCAATATCTCAACCTTTAACAGCACCCCAAGCAACATCTCCGTTGAGGAAAAAAATTCTAGGGCGTCGAAATGTCCTTCATAGGGACTATAGAAGCTGCAAAAGGCACCAAAAACAAATAAAAAACACAAAACAACTAGGCCAACAGAGAAGCAACAATAAAAGAATAGTCAATACCAGCAGCATTACAACCCTCCCCCAAGCGGATGTCCAAACACTTGAAAACATCATATTTGAAAGGAAAGGAGGAGATCCAAGTAAAGTATAACTGCTCCCACTCAGAGAGGAAGGGGAAAACATTATAGAAAGAGTCAACAATTCCCCATCTTAACTCTAAGCCTTAGTCGAAGCTCTCTTTAGCTCCGACTATAATAAAACTTTCCACCTAATGCTTGATGGAGTCTTTATGACCTTTGAAAATGGCCAAGCTATTCCGATCACAGAAACTCAAGAATCCATTATTAGCCTTCAAAATCTTGAAAAAGGCCCTGGATAAGCTTAAGGAAGGGGCAAAGCCCCAACCTCGGCACACTACCTCGAAAGCACTCATGAATAACACTAAATTCAGGGTCAGCATCCGAGATGTGACTTGATAGAACCTAAAGATGGGTGGACAAATCTAGAGAAAGGGAAAGAAATGTAATACCCGACTAGACCCCGGCATCGGAATTTCTATTTTTCCGGTGGAATCTCGGATGTCGAAAACCTCTAGAAGGGTAAAATATGTTTTTCTAAAATGTTTTCATGTGTTTTAAGGTTTTAAGTAAGAAAGAAATTGAGTTTTTGAAAGAAAAGCACCAAAGGAGGAAAGCCAGGTTCTGCCGCCGAACCTCATGTTCGGCCGCCGAACATAGTGGAGTTTAGGGAGCACCTTTGGCCCCCGAAGGTGGTCTGGCCAACCACCTATAAAAGGCCCCATGTCCGAAAATGGGCGAGTTTTCTTCTCCATTTTCGGGCAAAGGTGAGTCCAAACCCTTCCATGGTTAGTTTTGATGTTTTCCTTCAAATCGTTCATGTTTTTTATGAGTTTTAACTTGGCTTTGAAGATTTTTGAGCAAAAATCGAAGTTGTGAAGCTTGGAGACCTCCGGAACCCGTTTTCCCCAAATCTCCAAGTTGGGTCACGCCTTCTCTCGTTCTTCAAGAGGTAAGCGTCGATCCTCACTATCTTTGATGTTTTAAGCAAGTTTTATGAAGGGTTATGGGGTAAAGATGCATGATTTGAGTAGTTGTAAATGTTAGGGTTTATGTGAGTTAAATGATGAAATGTGTGTTTAATGTATGCCATGTGTTGATGTGGTTGGGGTATAGGCTAGTTTTATGCCCCTAAATGCTTAAGAATGTGTTTATGCATGTTTTTGCATGATTTGGTTTGAGTTTGAAGGGTTTGGGAGGCAAAATGTGCATGAGAGGCTTGAGTTCTCCCATTTTGGAAGAACTCAGGTTCAGCTGCCGAA
Source organism: Manihot esculenta (assembly GCF_001659605.2). Taxonomy (NCBI): domain Eukaryota; kingdom Viridiplantae; phylum Streptophyta; class Magnoliopsida; order Malpighiales; family Euphorbiaceae; genus Manihot; species Manihot esculenta. Next base: position 24,790,471 of record NC_035163.2, read on the forward strand.
GCCATGTTCGGCCGCCGAACCTGCCTGGGAAGGCAGTTCTGGCTGCCGAACCCTGCCCTCGAAAGTTTGGACTTTCGGCTCTGGAGGGGAGTTTCGGCCGCCGAACTGTCGCCGAAGGTGAGTGACTTTCGGCTCTGGAAGCACTTTCGGCCGCCGAAGGTGCATGACTTTCGGCTCTTGAAGGACTTTCGGCCGCCGAACCTGCCGCCGAAAGTGCCCTGTTCAGCCTTTTTTTGCATGATTTCTATGATTATTTTATGATGTTTTGGGGGTTTTTGGGGAGATGTTTAGAGTCATGTTAGTGTATGTTTGGTCCCTCATTTGAGTCCACATGTGTAGGTTCGGACCAGAGGAACCGAGGACCCCAGCAGTGAGATAGCTGCTTCAGAGTCTTTCCAGAGTCAGCCTGAGGTGAGTAGAATGGATCTTTATGTTTCAAAGTAAATAAATTTTGAGCATATTCATGCATCACGAATGCCATGATATTAGAATTCACGAATATGTTGCATTGCATATTATGATGTTGATGTGGATGAATATTGGATGACCCATTAGCCCTTGATATGATATGATATGATATGATATGATATGATATGGTATGGAAGTCCAGGTCGAGGCCCATTCTACGCCCCTGGCACAGAGTAAGAGAAAGTCCAGGTCCAGGCCCATTCTACACCCCTGGCACCATTGGAATGTGTAGAGGGCTATTGGTGACAATTCCATCCTTGATGTGATTTGTTTGTGATGTGATGCATTTCATGAAAAGCATGAATTTTAATATATTGTTTTACTATTCTGCTCACTGGGCTCTATTAGCTCACCCATTTCCCTTAACCCCCAGGTTTGCAGGTTCGGGATAGACCAAGAAGTCAGCAAGAGTAAATAGTCTGATGTATGTAATAGTTAGTTGTGGACATGAAAGACATTGTAATGTAAAGTATTGTACAAAATGTAATGAGTATTAGTATTGTGTTTGACCCTAGTATGTATGGTTAATCCCTTTTGTTCATGATCATTATGAAATGTCTTATATGTTGAGATATGTAAACCAAGCTTGATTTATGTAATGTTGATCCAACTAGAGCATTTGATGAGGGCTCTAGTGTAGGATTTTTATGTATTCAGTTTCAATGCATGCACAGGTCGAGCTTGGTAGATGAAAAGTTTAAAATTTTTATATAAATGTATGATTATGTATGGAATTTATCAGGTATGACAGGTTGTATGCTAGGCTTGCTACGGGTCCCGGCGACCTTAAGTCGATCTGGATCCTAGCGCCGTCCGATTTCGGTTCGTTACAAGAAAGGTCATAGTCTATCTGTTTTAGATAGAAGAGCAACCTCCTCTCAGACTGGGCATCAATTAGGTCAGGAGGAGGAAGGAAAGAGAATAAGGCAATCCGTTCATTTGAGTGCGGAGCCCAAACATAGTGGGTCTCCGTAGAAAGGAAGGACCGAAGGAAAGTTTTCCAAAGAGAGGATAATCCTAGAAACTATCTTCTTACCCCAAGGGTATGTGATAGGCGGTTGTCGAAACCGTAAAAAATAAACCTATTATCAATCAACAAATAAATTTGCAGATAGTGGCAATAGGGTCGAACCACAGGGATTTGACACTACAGATTTTCGTAATAATGACTTGGACAAGTAAATAACAAGAAATTAAAAGAGGGGGGTTTTGTTTTTATGATTAAAACTAAATAGTAAGAGAAAGCAATAATTTAAATAGATGAGAATTTCAATAGGAGAAGAATTCTAGTTGAAGAATGGATCTATTTCAGTTTGTTTAGAATTGATCATTGATCTTTTCGATACTCTTATTTATTTCAATAAGTTAGTTTAGGATGTGGAAGATGCTTCTCACAATCCAAATTCCTCCTTAGTTTTAGTTTGATTAGGAAACGTTCGCTAATCAAACTCTAGTTAACAAGTTGCCAAGGAACGTCATTGGGGCTTTTAGCATCGAACAACTGTTAACTGCATTAGGACTTAGAGAAACCCAACTCTAACCTTGCCAACCGCGTGGTCAAGTTTAGATTATGCAACTGATTATACTTGTGTTTAAACAATCTAAGCAATTACGGACCTAAATTATTCAAACAATATATTACTCAAGCAATTAAAAGCAACATGCCTTAATTGATTCTAAAAGCAAAGCAATAATTATAGAAAGATCAAGTTGAATAAATATTGAAAGCAAATAAGAGTTTAATAATGGAGTTTTAAATCTCCCAATTCATCACAAATCTGAATTTCCCCAATTTCAACTAGAAAAGGTGGAATTTAGCCATTCATAGTGGACAAAATCACAAAAGAAAGAGGAAAGGAAGATGGAGAGGCTGCTGCAGACTTGCTGCTGTGATTCTGCAGTGGAGAGAAGATGAGATGCTGGTTTGGGCTGCCTCCTTTTATAGGTGAGGAATCCCAATCCAATTAGGTTTTGGAATCCTAAATTGGATTGGTCATTGTCTTTTATCTCTACTTTAATTGTGAATAAATCTTCTTCTTGAGGAGGTCTATCTTGAGAGTGACTCTTTGAGATGTCCTAGGATTGATCTTGAAGTGTTTGAGAGGGGTTAGGACTTCTTTATTTTAAATCTTGAATTTCTGCACTTTCCCGCTTCTGCTGTATTTTCTGCTGTCAACGTGATTGGGGCAGTGATTTGGGCAGATCGCTGCCCAAATCGCTTTCTGTGAGTCAGTCCAGTTTTTGGCTTTCTATCTCTGCGAGTGATTTGGGCGGTGATTTGCCCAAGTTACTGACCCAATCACTTTTCTGTCATTTTCTGCACTTTTTCTGCACTTTTCCAATTTCTTCCTTTTCTGTAAAAACAAGATAAAAACCATAAATTAAGCTGAAAAATGTGTAAATAAGCAATAATAAATATAATAAAAATGTGGCTAAATTATGCTTGATCAGTATGATAGAGGAGCCATCGAAAGAGGGATGCATAGCTAAAACTCGAAAAGTTTGAAAGAAGAAGGAAGAAACGAGGATGATTATAAGATTAGCGAGCAATTGCAACAAGAGCAGCAAAAGTGAAAAAGTAAAGGCAAAGCCCTATTTTTATATACTTGAAATCAAGCATTAATAAGCATTTAAAATGTTGCGTTTTGGTGACCCAAATGACAACAGCTATCAAGACATATCTAGGAGGACGTGCGCGCGTGTCATGTGTACTTATGGCAACTCTTCGTAACTCAAAGAAAATTAATAGATGCACACTTGGCAATAAAGCGTTGAACACGATTCACTTCTCCAACTATCATAAATAACTCTCGAAGAAGCGAAAGGTATCTGATAACATATTAGATATAAGGCCCTTATGATTAGGATATGTGTCCACGATTTGACCAGGTCTAAAGACATGAAGAGAACCGACTTCAGTAAAGGCCCAGCAAGCCGAGCACGATCTCATATGGTCTAGAGATAGTATAAACTTTGACCGACCTCTTCAATGCCTAGAATAACCGGTTGACCACTTCAAGACTGGTACCATAAATGAGGCAATTGAATATATAAAAAGCCAACCTCAATGACCGGAAAGAACCTACATTTGTATAGATCGGATGAATCGGGTACAATCTGATAAAACCAGAGCAAGGCACCAACCTCCAACGCTATGATCGACCCCTCTAACCCTCTCCGAAATATTAAATGCATGCCGAAAGGCTACCCATCCGCCTAACACACCTGCCAAAGGACATGAGCAAACTGGCTCTACATTGATTAGTCAACTGCCAGCCACCTGACATACCTGCCATAACACGCCACCATCCAATTTGATGGGATATAAAGCAGGACATCGGGGTACAAATATCCCTGACCGAACCTCTCAGGGCTCTCACTCTCCCAGGGACTAACTCATTGAGTGTTAACCACACTCTCTCTGATACACCCACAAAAGAACTCTCAAAATACATGCTATCTGGAAATCCCTTTTTTAATACTTTATTATCATTTATTCTTTTTCTATATTAATGAATCTCATATAATTTTTTATCTAACTTGAGTATCAAAGGGTTTCCACCGGGATATCTCCAATGGACCCCTGAGCGTCTTCTTCTATCTTGCTTTGCAGGTCTCCTCCCTCAAAATTAAATATGGTGAGATCTAGCCAAATCAATTACGGATTAATGATCAATCCATTGAATCGAACCGCTATTCAAGTGTCCGCATCTAAACACTCCGCTGGATCTCAATTCTTCAAATATAATGTATTCATTATAACAAAAATCTAAATAAAATAATTAATATTTTCTTTTTTTTTACTACTTACTTTTTTTTAAAAAATAAAATATAATGTATGCCACCCACTCCACAAAACATTACCACAATCACTGAACTGTTGCAAATATAATCCAATAGTTGATTATCAGTCCTTAATTTTTTTTCCCCTCATTTTGACCTCTTTACATTCAAAGTTATTACATACAATGCCAAGCCCTTCAATTTCTTTAACTTTGCAAAACTCTTACTTAAGTTATTACTGACTTGGATCGGTGTTTTTGTATTAATCCACTTAAAAGAATATTTTTTCTAAATTTAAAATTATGATACCGAAAACCCAAATAAGTGTCAAAAATAAAAAAAAATATTTACTTATCTTAAATTTTGCACGTCTAATTAAAAGATTTTTTTTTTTCTCGTATGTCTAGTATGGATTATCCTGATCGAGGCAAATAATTAAATGGATAATAAAGATGAATTTTATTGCATTCCAACATCGGTGATTTATGAAAAAATAAAATTATATATAATAGTAAAATTTTTAAATAATTTAAATTAATTATTTTATATAAAAATAAATTTAAAAATTATTTAGACCACCGGTTATAAATTTACTTTTTCATTGAATTCCTCTCTAAGCCCTATGATAACTTAATGCAATCTCCATTTAATTTTAAACTTTTATCCTTTAATCTCTTTCATCCAATGAATGAAGGTGAATAAACTTACAAAAAAACATCAAAAGATAAATATCTATTAGCATGTGAATATGTGATTTATTTTAGATGTTTATATTACTAATTTAGAATAGTTGATATGATTATTTATCTAGTTCAAAAAATTAAAAATTTTTTAGATCTAAATATTATTTAAACGCTTATATAAACTTTTAACATAATTTTAAGAGTTATACAACGAGTCTTTTATAAAATATTAAATTAAATCATATTATATATATTTTTTTATTAAAAGTATTTATGTTGATTTACGTATTAATTGTAAAGTAATTAAATATTTATTTTAATGTGAAATATCTAAAAAGTAAAAAGAATATTGATAGCAGTAGAATCAATGTCGCTTGTTTGTGAAACTAATTTCTATATGCTATAGAGTTCTCAAGATTCATCGTTTTAAAAAATTAGAGCATTCGTAAAGATTTCTTTTCAGCCGAAACAATTTTCTTTTATGCATATTTTAAAATAATTTAATATTTAAATAAATATTATAGCAAAACTTTATCTTCGTTATTCAAATCATATCGTGACTGAATTTTGTATAACTTGTGTGTTTTACAATCTTTGTAATATTTGATGCATTACAGCCTTGTAATGTAATTTTTTTATTGTTAAAAAAAAAATCCCTCTATCCAAGCATATAGCATAAACCTATAAAATGATTGCAACGTTCATCCCGCACTAGACCAGCACCTATTTGATTTCGGCCTTTGCAAGCCCCCCATAGCCCAAGGGCCAGCTTCCCCTGATGGGTGGTTGGGCCTGGAGCCCCGGACCATAAATCAAAAGAGATGAAGGAGAACTCAACATGCCTTTGCCATTTGTTTCATAAAAAAATATTTTATATATTTTTTAATATTTAAGATATTTAAAAAATTTAATTAATAAAAAATATTTTATTAGTTAAATGATAAATGACTTTCTTTTTTAAAACTAAAAAATTACTTTTTACATTTTTAAAATTTTAATTAAGATGTTTATATATAAATTTATTAATAAAATTTATTTTTTTAAATTAAAATTAAATAATAAAAAATAAATTATTTCATTAAAAAATATTTTCTAAATATAAATTATTTTTCATAAATAAATGGAGGTTTAGACTATGATTGTTTCTGAAAAATAATTTATATTTAAAAAATATTTTTTAAAAAAATATTTTTAATGTGATAATTTATATTTTATTATTTTATTTTATTTTAAAAAATAAAATTTATTGATAAATTAATATAAATTGGCTTTAATAAGAATTTTAAATTGTAAAAAATGACTTATTATTTTTTTAAATAAAATGTAATTTTTTAAAAATGACTTGATTTTTTATTAAAAGAATATTTTTTATTAATTAAATTATCTAAATATTCTAAATATAAAAAAATACACATTAAAAATATCAAAAAATATTTTTTGAGAAACAAATAGAATTTTAATCATAAAATTTAAGATAGAAATCTTAATTTTAAGGTTAAAATAAGCCTAAGATGAAAAGTTTTTAGCCAGTTTGGTTAAAACACTAACTTTGTAATATTATCTGTGTCTTTCGTAGGTGTCACGGTTTCAGATTTTGACACTGGCCTAGAATTATATAGCATTTGGTTTGAATTCTTTTCAAGCCAAATCAGCCAAACTCTATACGCGTTCACCTGGACAAATGAACGTAAAGGTTAGGACCTCCTGCCCCATTCTTGTAAAAAAGGGGAAAACCACAGTTATCATATGAAAATATCATGATCGGATAATTATAGCAATACAAGCATATCAACAAGCAACCAAGCACAGAGATTTATTGAATGAGCTACTTATTTTATTCCAGGGGCAAAATAGTCATTACACAATCATGTCAACGATCCATTCCCAACTTGCAGACAGGGGGAACGCCTGCAAGAAGAGAAGACACAATTCAGGGACTCAACAAGCCTACGGTGGCCAGTCGCGCACAGCCTTTACTGGTGGCCAGTCGGGCACAGCCCTTGCTGGTGGCCAATTAGTCACTCCTCCTTAAAGAGCCTTAAGAACAAGTAGAACTATGGTGGGAGGAGACATCAATATGTCTGAGGTGACACCCCCTTAATAAATAAATAAAAAGAAATTATAAGAAACTAACACGACTCTTTTTTTACTACTAATTTCTACTAATTTATCCCATTATTGTTTCCTGAAAATTCTAATATTAAAAAATTACAGTTTTGGTCCCTGAAACTCTATGACCCTGACACTCCCCCACTTAAATGGTCGACGTCCTAGTCGACTGAGTATTAATGAAGTCCACAATCTTGTGTGCGTATGCTTGTAGGCTTGACTCCTTCTCCCAACTGATTTCTTCATCACCAAGGCCATTCCACTTGATAAGGTACTCTTTGTGTGGTGGACGCTCGGTGGACTTGACGACTTGTTCCGCTAAGATTTCTTCCACTCCTTGATTGACAGGTGGTGCGCGGGTTACTGCTGGTCGTGATGTTGTGTTACGGTTTGCATCAGACTCATTGGGCATTATATGGCTTCAATTTGCTGACGTGAAATACTGGGTGGACTGTCATCCACTTCGGAGGTTCGATCCTATAAGCGGCTGGTCCAATCTTGGCGACTACTGGTACTGGTCCTTCATACTTCCAGACTAATCACTTGTCACGGTTGCGGAGGAATCTCAGCTGCTCTGGCAATAGCTTCACCATCACCAAGTCACCAACTGTGAACTCCTGCGGGCGCCAGTTCTCATATGCCCATTTATTCATATGACTCTTAGCTTTCTCTAACTGAGCGCGGGCAAGCTCGACATTTTGTCTCCACTCCTTACTGAACTGGAATGCTTTCGGATTGCGGCCGGAATAAGACCCATCTATGTTATAGGGTGCCAACGGTTGTTGACCTGTCACAATTTCAAAAGGACTTTTGTTAGTAGTAGAGCTCTGTAAAGAATTAAAACAAAATTGAGCAACGTCAAGGAGGGAAACCCAATTCTTCTGGCTCGCACTAATAAAGTGCCGCAGGTACTCCTCCAACATTCCATTAATTCTCTCCGTTTGTCCGTCTGTCTGAGGATGATAACTTGAGAACATCGCCAGGTTGGTGTCCAACAGCTTGAACAGCTCTGACCAAAATGACCCTGTAAATCTTGCATCACGGTCACTAACTATGCTCTTTGGGATTCCCCAGTATTTTACCACATGCTTGAAAAATACTTTAGCAATCTCCTCTGTCGAGCAATATTTTGACACCGGCACGAACGTGGCATATTTGGAAAACCTGTCGACAATCACCAGGATGTGATAAAATTCTCCTACTCGTGGGAGTTCAGCGATAAAGTCAATGGAAACACTTTCCCATGGCCTACTCGGCACTGGTAATGGCTATAACAACCCTGCTGGTTTCTGTTTGTCCGTCTTATCTTGTTGACACACCAAACAAGTTTTTGTATACTCTTGGACATCATTCACCATTTTCGGCCAAAAGTACCCCTGCTTCAGAAGTGCTAACGTACGCTGCCACCCTGAATGGCCAGCCCACCTAGTGTCATGACATTCCTTTAATAACAAGCGTCTAAGTCCCCCTGCTTTGGGAACATAGATTTTGTTCCCTCTTGTCATGATCAAGTCCGCTTCTAACCAAAATTGCCTTGTTTTGCCATTGTCTATTAGTTTCCTCAAGGCCATGGCTTGGGGATCCTTTTGTAAGTCTTCCTGAATCCTTTCTTTCAACGTTGTCCCTGCTACGCTCTGCGACAAATGAGCTATCCACTTCAGAGTTGCTATCTCAAGTTTTCTGCTTAAAGTATCGGCCACCCTATTAGAACTTCCTGGGTTGTACACAAATTGGAAATCAAACTCAGATAAACATTCGTGCCACTTTGCTTGCTTAGGTGTTAGTCTCGGCTAAGAAAAGAAATGGTTGACACCCGTGTTGTCTGTCTTGACCACAAACTTCGACCCCAATAAGTAATGTCTCCACGTTCTTAGACAATGAATCACTGCTAACAACTCCTTCTCTTGGGCTGTATATCGAACTTCCGCTTCCTTCAACTTTCGGCTCTCAAATGCTATCGGATGTCCTTCTTGCATGAGTACTCCTCCTAGTGCCATGTTGGAAGCATCTGTCTGCACCTCAAAAGGTTTACTCATGTCGGATAGAGCTAATACTGGTTCAGCCATCATCGTGTTCTTCACATCATCAAAAGCTGTTTGGCACTCGTCCGTCCACTGCCACTTGTTTCCCGGCTAGACTCCGGTATCGGAATCCCTACCGTCCGGTGGGACCTCGGATGTCGGAAACCTCTAGAAGGGCAAAACTATGATTTTATGAAATGTTTTCATGTATTTCATGTTTTTAAGTAAGAAATTAAATGAGTTTTTGCATGAAAAGTCTTTGGAGGAAAACCCAGGTTCGGCCGCCGAAAGTCAAGTTCGGCCGCCGAACATGCATGCTTTCGGAGGGACTTTAGGCGCCCGAAAGTTTTGAGTAAGGGAAATGCAGGTTCGGTCGCCGAACTCCAAGTTCGGCCGCCGAACCTTGCATGCATGCGGAGGCACTTTCGGCCCCCGAACGTGGCCTGGCCAGCCACCTATAAAAGGGGCACTTAGCCGAAATGGGAGAGTTTTCTCCCATTTTCGACCTCAGCGAGCTTCCGACCTCCCTTTCCCAAATCTTGTGTTTTTCCTTCAATCCCCACCATTTTCTTTGAGTTTTAAGGTTCCACAAAAGTTTTTGAGTGTTTTTAAGCAAGTTTGGAGCTTGGAAGTCTTGGAGCTAAATCCCTCCATTTTCCGAGCTAGGGTTGTTCTTCCTCTAGATCTTCAAGAGGTAAGCTTCGATCTATGCTTCTTTTATGTTTTATGAAAGTTTTATGCAAGTTGATGGGGTAGAATGCATGTTTAGGTTATGTGTATGTTTATGGGTATAGTGTATGCTTTGATGAACAATGTATGTTGATGTTTGTGTGTTTGAAGTGTTGTAGATGGGGTATGTTATAGTTTGAGACCCCTAGGTGTGATGTATGATGTGTATGCATGTGTAGAAACAAGTTTATGCATGTTTTGAGGTGTTTTGGAGGCTGTGGACACAAGGGAACCAAGTTTCTGCCCTTCGGCAGAAACTCAGGTTCGGCCGCCGAAGCGACTTTCGGCCGCCGAACCCCCTTGTGGAGGCAGTTTCGGCTGCCGAAGCCTGCCCCGAAACTCAAGTTTCGTCTCTGTCTGGGAGGTTCGGCCGCCGAAAGTACCGCCGAACCTGCATGACTTTCGGCTGCAGAGGGACTTTCGGCCGCCGAACCTGCCGCCGAAAGTGCCCTGTTCAGCCATTTCTTGCATGTTGTCATGTGATGTTTTCAGGATGTTTTAGGGGGTCTTTGGGGAGTTTTTTTGGAGTCATGTTCATGTATGTTTGGTGCCTCATTTGAGTCCACCTGTGTAGGTTCGGACCCGAGGAACCGAGACCCCCGATTGTGAGATAGTCGTTCAGAGTTCGTTGTTAAAGCTTCAGTCACCAGGTGAGTGGAACAACCCCTTAAGCTTTAAAGTAAAGGAATAAATGAATGAATCATAAAGCATTGCCCATGCATCATTATGCTATGCAATATTAGGTTGTATGCATTAGAATTCACGAATATGTTGCATTGCATACTTTGTTGTTGATGTGGATGAATGTTGAATGATCCATTAGCCCTTGTATGTCATGAAAGCCTATGTGAGTCCAGGTGTGCCTGCTACGGCTCTACGCCCCTGGCACTATGACAGATTATGGAAGTCCGGGTGTGCCTGCTACGGCTCTACGCCCCCGGCATGTATGAGTAAGAAAGATTGGGGCTAAATGGTGACAAGTTCATCCTTGTTGTGAAATGTTTGTGTTATGGCGCATACATGAAAGCATGAATAAGAAAAGAAAGAAAAAGTTAAATGATAATGATAATAATAATAATAATAATAAAATGAATAATAATATACCTAAAAATGGAGGAATTAAAACAAATGTTTTTAGTTTCTGCTCACTGGGCTCTAGTAGCTCACCCCACTCCCTTTATCCCCAGAGTTGCAGGTACAGGATAGATCAAGAAGTCGGCTAGAGTGAAGTCAAGCCTTGTATGTTGTAATAGATAATAGTGGACATGAATATGATGTAATGAGTAATGTATAGTTATGATATGTAATGATAATGATGATTGAGGATTAGTATGTGCTTGACCCTATGTTTATGGTTATCCCCTTGGTACATGATCTATAGAAATGTTTTTATGATGTATTTGATAGTCCAAGCTTATCGAATAATGAAATACCCCATTGGAGCATTTGATGAGGACTCCAGTGGTGGTTATGTTATTGATGTGCACATGTTCAGGTTAAGCTTGGAAAAAGAAAGAAAAAAAAAAAAAAGGGTTTACAGCTTTATGTATGTTGATCATGTATGGGATATTACAGGTTACAGGAGGTATGTTTGGCTTGCTACGGGTCCCGGCGGCCTTAAGCCGATCTGGATCCTAGCGCCGGTAACGGGTCGGATTTCCGGGTCGTTACAGAGTGGTATCAGAGCCCTAGGTTCATATGGTCGGACCTAGAGTGTCGGGCTCATAGATGTTCTAGAAGGTCAAGCACACTAGGAAAATCATGTCCACTAGGATAGGATGTAGAGTCCTGTCTATATGATGATATGATATGCCATGATGATATGCATGTGCATAAATGCTATGATGTGATGCTATATATGTGATGAGGGTTCATGTGTTTCCACATGAACCATATGATGCTAATGATTGCTTATGCTATGTGTTGTTTTTCAGAGGATAGCATGAGAGGAACTCGTCGATCTGCACGATTGACTGGAGTGCCACCTCAGGACGAGGGCGCTGATGCCCGTCCTTCAGCTTTGCCTAGGGCAATGTCCAGTAGGTCCAACAGAGACAGAGTAGCTAGAGACCCTAGAAGGTCTTTGGATCTGGGTAGAAGCGGATCAGTAAGAGGAACAGTGCAGGGAGGAATGTCTGAGGATATGGAAGTAGATCAGAGGAGGGATGGCAATCTTGGTGTGAGCATGCCGGAGGAGGGCATGGGAGAATCAGAAGGAGGCACTCAGGCCTCGAGTTATGTCCAGCCACATCACTACCCACCCTATTCACACCATCCAGGGTATTCGATGGGAGGTACATCGGATTACCCCAGTTTTAGCCCTTATCCTCCACATATGCCATACCCACCTTACTACCCACCATACTCTCAGTACCCCATGTACCCACCTCCACCTCCCTATACCAGTACAGCAAACCCTACCCCAGGGGATGTTGCACCTCCACCACCACCAGTACCTACTGTCCCGGAAACACAAGTACCCAAACCTACCTCATCTGGAGGGAGCAAGGTCAAGATGACCGATTACATGAAGTTGGGTGCTCCTCAGTACCGAGCAGGCGATGACCCATTTGAGTATCTGAACAGGGTCAAGACTATTACAGATGAGATAGGGGCTGATGATAGTAGAGCCATACAGATGGCTGGGTTCACACTGGAGTGCAAGAAGGCACGTAGTTGGTTTAAGAACTATGTGAACCCGAGAGCGGACAGTATGTCCTGGGAGGAGTTCGCAAATGAGTTTGCAGGATGGGCTTTCCCTGAGAGCTCTAGAGAGCAGAAGATGATAGAATTCGAGCAGTTGAGGCAAACTGATCAGATGAGTGTGGAGGAGTACACAGACAGGTTCCTGGAGTTGCTGCCATATGCTGGGCTGAATTTGGACACAGATCAAAAGAAGTCAAGTAGATATATTATGAGGCTGCACTCCAGGTATTCCTCTTTGGTACAGTCAGCAGAGAGGGAGAGTTTCCATGCCATAGTGGATATGGCTAGGAGAATGGAGGCTAGTGCTATCGTTGAGGGGAAGGTAAAACAGTCAGTGGCACAGTCTTCTGGTTCCAAGACCCCAGGTGGGGAAAGGTTAGACTCTTCTTCTCTGAGTACAGCAGTTGCAGGCAGTAAGAAGTGGGACAGAGGCCACAGAAAATCTAAGAAGAATAAGTTCTGGAACAAGATCAAGTCAGGTCTGGGTTTAGGCAGTGGCTCAAGCTCTGGCGCAGAGGTTACAGCATGTATGAGATGTGGGAGACCACACAAGGGAGTATGTCTGGCAGGGACAAACACATGTTTCAGGTGCGGACAGGCGGGTCATTTGGCTCGAGATTGTCCTAGGGCAGCCTTTGCAGCACCGTCTCAGCAGACAGCCTCCGACAGTGTGGTGCAGCCAGTAGCTCCAACCGCAACACAGGCCAGTGGCAGAGGCAGGGGGAGAGGGTCAGCCTCTTCATCAGCAGGATACAGAGGTGAAGGTCCATCAGCTCCGGCACGGATCTTCACTATGACTCAGCAGGAGGCCAGCACATCCAACACCGTGGTGGCAGGTAATCTCATCGTTGGTTGTTCTGATGTGTATGCCTTAATGGACCCGGGTGCATCTCATTCTTTTGTTGCTCCGAGAGTCGTGGAGAGGGTGGGATTGATGGTCTCTGGGTTAGAGTGTCCCCTATGGGTCAGTGGACCCAAGTGTGACCCGTCAGTGGCAGAGGTAGTCTGCCAATGTAGTCCAGTTTTCATAGAGGGAAGATGCCTTTCCGCCGACCTCGTGGTTCTAGATTTGACAGATTTTGACGTCATTCTAGGGATGGATTGGTTATCGACCCATGGTGCTACCTTGGACTGTAGAGACAAGGTAGTCAGATTCAAAGATCAGGATGGGTCAGAGGTCGTCTTCAGAGGAGACAAGAGGGGTACACCTAGAGGTCTGATCTCAGCTCTTCAGGCTCGTAGGTTGCTCAGGAGGGGATGTCAGGGGTTTCTAGCTCATGTGAGAGAGTTAGATAGTCATGTCAGAGAGCCCGCCTCAGTGCCTGTGGTGAGTGAGTTCTTAGATGTTTTCCCAGACGAGCTGCCAGGGTTACCACCTGCTAGGGAGATAGAGTTCGAGATTGAGTTAATGCCTGGTACCAGACCGATCTCTATCCCTCCCTACAGGATGGCACCAGCTGAATTAAAAGAACTGAAAGAACAGTTGCAAGAGCTGGTAGATAAGGGTTTCATCCGACCGAGTACTTCACCTTGGGGTGCTCCGGTTTTGTTTGTGAGGAAGAAGGATGGATCCCTCAGACTTTGTATCGACTACAGACAGTTGAACAAGGTCACTACCAAGAACAGGTACCCTTTGCCGAGGATCGACGATCTATTCGACCAGCTATCGGGAGCAAGTTGTTTCTCCAAAATAGATCTGAGATCAGGGTACCATCAGTTGAGGATAAGGAATGAAGATATACCGAAGACAGCTTGCAGGACCAGGTATGGGCACTATGAGTTCCTTGTGATGCCGTTTGGGCTGACCAACGCCCCTGCAGCATTCATGGACCTCATGAACAGAGTATTCAGTCAGTATCTGGATCACTTCGTTATTGTCTTCATAGATGATATCTTAGTGTATTCCCGGAATGCAGAGGAGCATGCCCATCACCTGAGGACAGTTTTGCAGACCTTGAGAGAGCATGGCTTGTATGCCAAGTTCTCCAAGTGTGAGTTTTGGCTTAGGAGCATATCATTCTTGGGGCACATTGTGTCAGAACAGGGTATTGAAGTAGACCCCAAGAAGGTAGAGGCTGTAGCTAACTGGCCTAGACCCACCACAGTGACCGAGATCAAGAGTTTTCTGGGTTTAGCAGGTTACTACAGGAGGTTCGTTCAGGACTTCTCAAAGATTGCTGCTCCTATGACCAAATTGACAAAGAAGAATCAGAAGTTCATATGGACCGATCAGTGTGAGGAAAGCTTTGAGGAGCTTAAGAGGAGGTTGACTTCAGCACCGGTGTTAGCTCTGCCAAAAAGTGATGATGACTTCTCAGTATATTGTGATGCGTCCCGTGTGGGACTGGGTTGTGTGCTAATGCAGAATGAGAGGGTGATCGCTTATGCTTCTAGGCAGCTGAAGAAGCATGAGCTGAATTACCCCACACATGACCTAGAGATGGCAGCAGTGATCTTTGCACTCAAGATGTGGAGGCATTACCTTTATGGGGTAAAGTGTGAGATCTTCACTGATCATAAGAGCCTGCAGTACATCTTGAGTCAGAGAGAACTGAACATGAGGCAGAGGAGATGGGTAGAGCTGTTGAGTGACTATGATTGCAAGATTCAGTACCATCCGGGTAAGGCGAATGTTGTGGCAGACGCCCTAAGCCGGAAATCACTCGGCAGTCTATCCCACATTTCAGCAGAGAGGAGGCCGGTGGTGAAGGAGTTCCACAGACTTATGAGTGAGGGATTACAGTTGGAGTTGTCTGGCACAGGTGCCTTAGTGGCTCAGATGAGAGTGACACCCGTGTTTCTAGAGCAGGTAGCTCAGAAACAGCATGAGGACCCAGAGTTGGTCAGGATAGCCAGAACGGTTCAGTCAGGCCAGAGTAATGAGTTCAAGTTTGATGATAAGGGGATCCTCCGCTACGGGAACAGATTATGTGTGCCAGATGACATTGGTCTAAAGGGAGATATTATGGGGGAAGCCCATAATACCAGGTATAGTGTTCACCCTGGAGCCACCAAGATGTATCAGGATCTGAAGAGAGTGTATTGGTGGCCAGCTATGAAGAAGGACGTGGCACTGTTCGTGTCAGCCTGCGATGTGTGTCAGAGGGTGAAACTAGAGCATCAGAAGCCGGCTGGAACGCTTAACCCGCTACCTATTCCAGAATGGAAATGGGAGAACATAGCTATGGACTTCGTAGTGGGGTTACCGGCGACGCCCAACAGATTGGACTCCATATGGGTGATTGTGGACAGACTCACCAAATCTGCTCACTTCATCCCTGTCAGGAGTGGTTACTCTGTGGACAAGTTGGCGCAGGTGTACGTAGATGAGATTGTCAGACTGCATGGGGTCCCGGTATCTATAGTGTCAGATAGAGGGCCCCAGTTCACTTCCAGGTTTTGGCGGAGTCTGCAGAATGCTATGGGTACCAGATTAGACTTCAGTACTGCCTTCCACCCACAGACAGACGGACAGTCAGAAAGGACCATCCAGACAATAGAGGATATGCTCAGAATGTGTGTGCTAGATTTTGGCGGTTCTTGGAGGCAGCATCTACCTTTGGTGGAGTTTGCCTACAATAACAGCTATCATGCTAGCATAGGGATGGCTCCATATGAAGCTTTGTATGGGAGGAAGTGCAGATCACCTATCTGCTGGGAGGAAGTAGGAGAGAGGACTCTTGCGGGTCCGGAGTTAGTAGAGCTTACCAGCAGGGTGGTACCCATAATCAGAGAGAGGATCAGGACTGCTGCTAGTCGGCAAAAGAGTTATGCAGATATCCGCAGAAGACAGCTAGAGTTTCAGGAGGGGGATTTGGTTTTGCTCAAGGTGTCTCCTATGAAAGGAGTAGTTCGGTTCGGGAAGAAGGGTAAGTTAGCTCCACGGTACATCGGTCCTTTCGAGGTGCTTCAGAGGGTCGGTAATGTGTCGTACAGGCTAGACTTACCTGCTTCGATGGAGAGAATCCATCCGGTTTTCCATGTTTCTCTGTTACGGAAGTACGTGTCAGATCCGAGCAAGGTTCTTAGTGAGCCTGATGTAGAGATCCAAGAGGATCTCACCTATGTAGAACAGCCAGTGCGGATCCTAGACACTCAGATCAGAAAGCTGAGGAACAAGGAAATCCCGATGGTGAAAGTCCTTTGGAACCACCACAATATTGAAGAATGCACCTGGGAGACACGGGAGTCCATGCTCCAGCAATACCCCCATCTGTTTTGAGGTGAGTGTTAGTTGTTCTATGTGTTGCATGTATGATATATTGTATGCTATGTTGTATGTTATGATTGATGCCATGCTTTGTATGTTAGTTGAGGAACATTCGGGGACGAATGTTCTTAAGGGGGGGAGAATGTAATACCCGGCTAGACTCCGGTATCGGAATCCCTACCGTCCGGTGGGACCTCGGATGTCGGAAACCTCTAGAAGGGCAAAACTATGATTTTATGAAATGTTTTCATGTATTTCATGTTTTTAAGTAAGAAATTAAATGAGTTTTTGCATGAAAAGTCTTTGGAGGAAAACCCAGGTTCGGCCGCCGAAAGTCAAGTTCGGCCGCCGAACATGCATGCTTTCGGAGGGACTTTAGGCGCCCGAAAGTTTTGAGTAAGGGAAATGCAGGTTCGGTCGCCGAACTCCAAGTTCGGCCGCCGAACCTTGCATGCATGCGGAGGCACTTTCGGCCCCCGAACGTGGCCTGGCCAGCCACCTATAAAAGGGCACTTAGCCGAAATGGGAGAGTTTTCTCCCATTTTCGACCTCAGCGAGCTTCCGACCTCCCTTTCCCAAATCTTGTGTTTTCCTTCAATCCCCACCATTTTCTTTGAGTTTTAAGGTTCCACAAAAGTTTTTGAGTGTTTTTAAGCAAGTTTGGAGCTTGGAAGTCTTGGAGCTAAATCCCTCCATTTTCCGAGCTAGGGTTGTTCTTCCTCTAGATCTTCAAGAGGTAAGCTTCGATCTATGCTTCTTTTATGTTTTATGAAAGTTTTATGCAAGTTGATGGGGTAGAATGCATGTTTAGGTTATGTGTATGTTTATGGGTATAGTGTATGCTTTGATGAACAATGTATGTTGATGTTTGTGTGTTTGAAGTGTTGTAGATGGGGTATGTTATAGTTTGAGACCCCTAGGTGTGATGTATGATGTGTATGCATGTGTAGAAACAAGTTTATGCATGTTTTGAGGTGTTTTGGAGGCTGTGGACACAAGGGAACCAAGTTTCTGCCCTTCGGCAGAAACTCAGGTTCGGCCGCCGAAGCGACTTTCGGCCGCCGAACCCCCTTGTGGAGGCAGTTTCGGCTGCCGAAGCCTGCCCCCGAAACTCAAGTTTCGTCTCTGTCTGGGAGGTTCGGCCGCCGAAAGTGCCGCCGAACCTGCATGACTTTCGGCTGCAGAGGGACTTTCGGCCGCCGAACCTGCCGCCGAAAGTGCCCTGTTCAGCCATTTCTTGCATGTTGTCATGTGATGTTTTCAGGATGTTTTAGGGGGTCTTTGGGGAGTTTTTTTGGAGTCATGTTCATGTATGTTTGGTGCCTCATTTGAGTCCACCTGTGTAGGTTCGGACCCGAGGAACCGAGACCCCCGATTGTGAGATAGTCGTTCAGAGTTCGTTGTTAAAGCTTCAGTCACCAGGTGAGTGGAACAACCCCTTAAGCTTTAAAGTAAAGGAATAAATGAATGAATCATAAAGCATTGCCCATGCATCATTATGCTATGCAATATTAGGTTGTATGCATTAGAATTCACGAATATGTTGCATTGCATACTTTGTTGTTGATGTGGATGAATGTTGAATGATCCATTAGCCCTTGTATGTCATGAAAGCCTATGTGAGTCCAGGTGTGCCTGCTACGGCTCTACGCCCCTGGCACTATGACAGATTATGGAAGTCCGGGTGTGCCTGCTACGGCTCTACGCCCCCGGCATGTATGAGTAAGAAAGATTGGGGCTAAATGGTGACAAGTTCATCCTTGTTGTGAAATGTTTGTGTTATGGCGCATACATGAAAGCATGAATAAGAAAAGAAAGAAAAAGTTAAATGATAATGATAATAATAATAATAATAATAATAAAATGAATAATAATATACCTAAAAATGGAGGAATTAAAACAAATGTTTTTAGTTTCTGCTCACTGGGCTCTAGTAGCTCACCCCACTCCCTTTATCCCCAGAGTTGCAGGTACAGGATAGATCAAGAAGTCGGCTAGAGTGAAGTCAAGCCTTGTATGTTGTAATAGATAATAGTGGACATGAATATGATGTAATGAGTAATGTATAGTTATGATATGTAATGATAATGATGATTGAGGATTAGTATGTGCTTGACCCTATGTTTATGGTTATCCCCTTGGTACATGATCTATAGAAATGTTTTTATGATGTATTTGATAGTCCAAGCTTATCGAATAATGAAATACCCCATTGGAGCATTTGATGAGGACTCCAGTGGTGGTTATGTTATTGATGTGCACATGTTCAGGTTAAGCTTGGAAAAAGAAAGAAAAAAAAAAAAAAGGGTTTACAGCTTTATGTATGTTGATCATGTATGGGATATTACAGGTTACAGGAGGTATGTTTGGCTTGCTACGGGTCCCGGCGGCCTTAAGCCGATCTGGATCCTAGCGCCGGTAACGGGTCGGATTTCCGGGTCGTTACAGCCAGCCCACCTAGTGTCATGACATTCCTTTAATAACAAGCGTCTAAGTCCCCCTGCTTTGGGAACATAGATTTTGTTCCCTCTTGTCATGATCAAGTCCGCTTCTAACCAAAATTGCCTTGTTTTGCCATTGTCTATTAGTTTCCTCAAGGCCATGGCTTGGGGATCCTTTTGTAAGTCTTCCTGAATCCTTTCTTTCAACGTTGTCCCTGCTACGCTCTGCGACAAATGAGCTATCCACTTCAGAGTTGCTATCTCAAGTTTTCTGCTTAAAGTATCGGCCACCCTATTAGAACTTCCTGGGTTGTACACAAACTGGAAATCAAACTCAGATAAACATTCGTGCCACTTTGCTTGCTTAGGTGTTAGTCTCGGCTAAGAAAAGAAATGGTTGACACCCGTGTTGTCTGTCTTGACCACAAACTTCGACCCCAATAAGTAATGTCTCCACGTTCTTAGACAATGAATCACTGCTAACAACTCCTTCTCTTGGGCTGTATATCGAACTTCCGCTTCCTTCAACTTTCGGCTCTCAAATGCTATCGGATGTCCTTCTTGCATGAGTACTCCTCCTAGTGCCATGTTGGAAGCATCTGTCTGCACCTCAAAAGGTTTACTCATGTCGGATAGAGCTAATACTGGTTCAGCCATCATCGTGTTCTTCACATCATCAAAAGCTGTTTGGCACTCGTCCGTCCACTGCCACTTGTTTCCCTTCTTTAGGAGCTCTATGAGGGGACACAACTTTTGAGAATATGCCCTCATAAATCGCCTGTAATAGTTTGCCAATCCCAAGAAGGATCTCAACTCTGCAACACCTCTGGGTACCTTCCAATCTTGAATGGCTTTTACTTTACCCTGATCCATGCTTATTTTTCCCTGCTCGATCACATGACCCAAGAACTTGATTCTGGTTTGAGCAAACGCACATTTCTCTTTCTTGACGAAGAGATTATTCTCCCTTAATTTCTCGAATACTAAACTAAGATGTTCCCTGTGTTCTTTCAGTGAAGAGCTATATACCACAATATCGTCAAGATAGACCATCACAAATTTGTCGAGATATTCATGAAAAACCTGGTTCATCAAAGTGCAAAAAGTAGCAGGGGCATTTGTTAGTCCAAAAGGCATAACTAGAAACTCAAAAGCACCATACCGTGTCACACATGTTGTTTTGAGCTCGTCCCCCTCTTTAATCCGAACCTGATGATACCCTGATCGAAGATCCAACTTGGTAAAAAACTTTTTCTGACCCAATTGGTCGAACAAATCTGCTATTGTAATACTCGGCTAGACTCCGGTATCGGAATTCCTACCGTCCGGTGGAATCTCGGATGTCGGAGACCTCTAGAAGGGGTAGAACCATGTTTTCATGAAATGTTTTAATGTTTTTGATGATTTTAAGTAAAGAGGAAATGAGTTTTTGAATAGAAACACCCTGGAGGAAACTCAGGTTCGGCCGCCAAAACTCAAAGTTCGGCCGCCGAACATGTATGCATTTCGGGTGTGCCTTAGGCCCCCGAAGGCATAAGTGAGGGAAGTCCAGGTTCGGCCGCCGAACCTCAAGTTCGGCCGCTGAACATGGCATGCATGCGGAGGCACATTCGGCCCCCGAACGTGGCCTGGCCAGCCATTATAAAAGGGTCCCTTAGCCGAAAACGGGTGAGCTTTTTCCCCATTTTCGGCCAAGGTGAGCCTTTCCGCCATCCCTCACCATCCTTTAGTTCTTTCCTTCAAATCTTTCATGATTTTCACAAGTTTTCATCTTGTTTTGAAGATTTTCAAGTTTTGAGCAAGTTTTGGAGCTTTGAGGTTCAAGGACTCAAATCTCTCCCACCTCCGAGTTTAGGACGTCTCTCTCTCGATCTTCAAGAGGTAAGAGCCGATCTTAAGCTCATTTCATGTTTAAAGTAAGTTTTATGCAAGATCTATGGGGTAGAATGCATGTTTAGCTCATAGTTAGGTTTTTGAGTTTATGTTGTGTTTTTGAGCAATGTGTTGTTGTTGTGTGTTGTAGTTGGGGTTTAAGTTAGTTTGAAGCCCCTAGGAGCCAATGTATGTATATTTGCATGATTTGAATGAGTTATTTGCATGTTGAAAGTTTTGGGAGGCAAATGTGCATAAAGGAGCCAAGTTTCTGCCCTTTGGCAGAAACCAGGTTCGGCAGCCGAAGGAACTTTCGGCCGCCGAACATGGCTGGGGAGGCAGGCCTTTCGGCTGCCGAAGTTGCCCCCGAAAAGAGACTTTCGTCTCTGTCTGGGACTTTAGGCCGCCGAAGGTGCCGCCGAACCTGCCTGGGTTTCGGCTCTAGAGGGACTTTCGGCCGCCGAAGGTGCCGCCGAACCTGCCCTGTTCAGCCTTCCTTTGCATGTTTTTACATGTTTGTTTGAGGTGTTTTAGGGGGTTTTTGGGGGATGTTTTTAGAGTTATGTTCTAGTTGTTTGGTCCCTCATTTGAGTCCACCTGTGTAGGTTCGGACCCGAGGAATCGAGGACCCCAGCAGTGAGTTCAGCTGCTTCTGAGTCAGTAGAGCTTCAGCCAGAGGTGAGTAGAATAAACCTTTATGTTTTCAAAGCAAATGAATTATACAGTTGAGCATGTTCATGCATCATGAATGCCATGTGATGAATTAGGTTGTTTGCATTAGAATTCACGAATATGTTGCATTGCATTTATGATGTTGATGTGGATTGGTTATTGGATGATCCTTTAGTCCTCATATGGTATGATGATGCTATGGCATGATATGGTATGGAAGTCCAGGTTGTACCCATTCTACGTCCCTGGCACATTGGTATGTATGATATGTTATGTTAAGAGAAAGACCGGTTGTACCCATTCTACGTCCCGGCACTTTGGAATGTAGAGGACTATTGGTGACAATACCATCCGAGATGTGATTTGCTGTGATGTGTTGCATTACATGATGGCATGAGATTTTAAATATTGTTTTCTATTATTCTACTCACTGGGCTCTAGTAGCTCACCCCTTTTCCCTAATCCCCCAGGACTGCAGGTACGGGCTAGACAGAGAAGTCAAGAAGAGTAAAGTTTTGTAATAGTTAGAAAGTGGACATGATAAATTGTAAGATGATGTATAACTGAATAGTTATGTTATGTATAACGATATTGAGGATTAGAAGTTGTGCTTGACCCTATAGATGTTGTAATCCCTTATTGATACATGATCTTAATGTTTATTGATGACTATGTTAGCCAACCCAACACATGTTATGCCACCCATTGGGGGCATTGATGAGATCCCATAGAGGGGTCAAGTTTATGATGATGATTATGTTCAGTGCATGCACAGGTTGAGTTTGGCATATGATAGAATGTATGAAAGAAAAGTTTTAATTTTTATGTATGTTGTTGATCATGTATGGGATTAAATAGGTTTACAGGTTACATGTCAGGCTTGCTACGGGTCCCGGCGGCCTTAAGCCGATCTGGATCCTAGCGCTAGTAGCGGTCCGATTTTCGGGTCGTTACAGAATTGTATCAGAGCCCTAGGTTCATATGGTCGGACCTAGAGTGTCGGGCTCATAGATGTTATAGAAGGTGAAGCACAATAGGAAGATCATGTCCACTAGGATAGGATGTGGAGTCCTGTCTTGTTTTATGATGTGAAATGCCATGATTATATGCATGTGCATTAATACTATGTGATGTATGTGATGAGGGTTCATGTGTGCCCACATGAACCATATGATGCTAATGTTTGCTTGTTATGTGCACTGTTTTTCAGAAAATAGGATGAGAGGAACTCGTCGATCTGCACAATTGACTGGAGTGCCACCTGAGGATGAGGGCATGAGCGCCCGTCCTCCTACATTGCCTAGGGCAATGTCAAGCAGGTCCAACAGGGACAGAGCAGTAAGGGACCCTAGAAGGTCTCTGGATCTGGGTAGGAGGAGATCAGTAAGGGGAACAGTTCAGGGAGGAAGGTCAGAAGACATGGGGGATGATATGGATGTAGAGCAGAGGAGGGATGGCAGTCTGGGAGTTAGCATGTCAGAAGAGGGAATGGGAGAGTCCCAAGGAGGCACTCAGGCCTCGGGATTTGTTCAGCCACCCCACTACCCACATTTCTCACAAAACCCCGGGTATTCGATGGGAGGTACATCGGATTACCCTAGTTTCACCCCTTATCCCACACAGATGCCATACCCACCCTACTACCCACCATATTCACAGTACCCAATGTATCCACCCCCACCTTACTATCCAAACCCTACCTCAGAAAATGTTGCACCACCTCCACCACCTACAGAACCAGCAGCCCCAGTTACTCAACCTCCTAGACCTAGCTCAGCCAGTGGAGCAAGGTCAAGATGACAGACTACATGAAGTTGGGTGCTCCTCAGTATGAAAAAGGGGATGACCCGTTTGTGTATCTTGAAAGGGTTAAGGTGATCACTGATGAGATTGGGGCTGATGACAGTAGAGCCATTCAGATGGCTGGGTTCACTCTTAAGTGCAAAAAGGCACGAGAGTGGTTCAAGAATTATGTGAACCCCAGAGTAGACAGCATGTCTTGGGAAGAATTTGCAAACGAGTTTGCAGGATGGGCTTTCCCAGATAGTTCAAGGGAGCTGAAGATGATAGAGTTTGAGCAGTTGAGGCAGACCGATGATATGAGTGTAGAGGAGTTCACAGATAGATTCTTGGAGCTGTTGCCATTTGCAGGGCAAAATCTTGACTCAAACCAGAAAAGGTCAAGGAGGTATATCATGAAACTCCACTCCAGATATTCCTCCTTGATCCAGTCAGCAGATAGGGAGAGCTTCCATGCCATAGTGGATATGGCCCGGAAGATGGAGGCCAGTGCCATCGTTCAGGGAACAGTCAGACAGTCTGTGGCACAGCCTTCTGGTTCTAAGACCCCAGGCCCTTCTTCTTTTAGTGCAGCAGCTTCAGGTAGCAAAAAGTGGAGTAACACCACTAGGAAGCCCAAGAAGAACAAGTTTTGGAACAAGGTCAAGTCTAGTCTGGGACTAGGGAGTAGCTCAAGCTCTGGCGCGGATAATGCAGTTTGTGCAAAGTGTGGTAGGCCACACAGGGGAGTTTGCCGGGCTGGGACAGCAGCCTGTTTCAGATGCGGGCAAGAGGGACACATGGCTCGGGAGTGTCCTAGGGCAGCTTTTGGAGCACAGTCTCAGCAGACAGCTTCTGGTAGTGTAGCGCAGCCAGCAGCTCCAGCCATGACGCAGGCCAGTGGCAGAGGCAGAGGGAGAGGCGCAGCCTCTTCTTCAGCGGGTTTCAGAGGTGAAGGTCCATCAGCTCCAGCACGGATCTTCACAATGACTCAGCAGGAGGCAGATGCATCTAACACCGTGGTGGCAGGTAATTTAGTCATTGGTTGTTCAGATGTGTATGCCTTGATGGACCCTGGTGCATCTCATTCTTTTATTGCACCGAGAGCCGTTGAGAGGTTAGGGTTGATGACTTCTGGGTTAGAGTGTCCTCTCTGGGTCAGTGGACCCAAGTGTGATCCATCAGTGGCAGAGTCAGTCTGCCAGTGTAGTCCTGTGTTTGTTGAGGGAAGATGCTTGTCCGCCGACCTTGTGGTTCTAGACTTGACAGATTTTGACGTCATTCTAGGGATGGACTGGTTAACTGCCCATGGTGCTACCTTGGACTGCAGGGACAAGGTAGTCAGGTTCAGAGGTCAGGATGGGTCAGAGGTTGTCTTCAGAGGAGACAGGAGGGGTACACCTAGAGGTCTGATATCAGCTCTTCAGGCTCGTAGGTTGCTTAGGAAGGGATGTCAGGGGTATTTGGCTCATGTGAGAGAGCTTAGCAGTCAGGTTAGAGAGCCCGCCTCGGTGCCAGTGGTTAGGGAGTTTCTAGACATCTTCCCAGACGAGCTGCCAGGTTTACCACCTGCTAGGGAGATAGAGTTCGAGATAGAACTGATGCCTGGAACCCGACCGATCTCTATCCCTCCCTACATGATGGCTCCAGCTGAGTTGAAGGAATTGAAAGAACAGTTGCAAGAGTTGGTAGACAAGGGTTTCATCCGACCGAGTACTTCACCTTGGGATGCTCCAGTTCTGTTTGTGAGAAAGAAGGATGGATCCCTTAGGCTTTGTATCGACTACAGGCAGTTGAACAAAGTCACTACCAAGAATAAGTACCCATTGCCAAGGATCGACGATCTATTCGACCAGCTAGCAGGAGCGGGTTGTTTCTCCAAAATAGATCTGAGATCAGGGTACCATCAGTTGAGGATCAGAGAAGAAGATGTGCCAAAGACAGCTTTCAGGACCAGATATGGGCATTTTGAGTTCCTTGTAATGCCGTTCGGGTTAACCAATGCCCCTGCAGCATTCATGGATCTCATGAATAGAGTGTTTAGTCGATACCTGGATCACTTTGTTATTGTCTTCATAGATGATATCTTGGTGTATTCCAGGAATGCAGAGGAGCATGCCCATCATCTGAGGTTGGTTCTGCAGACCTTGAGGGAACATGGCTTGTATGCCAAATTCTCTAAGTGTGAGTTATGGCTGAGGAGCATTTCGTTCTTGGGGCATGTAGT
Organism: Manihot esculenta; assembly: GCF_001659605.2. Lineage (NCBI taxonomy): Eukaryota > Viridiplantae > Streptophyta > Magnoliopsida > Malpighiales > Euphorbiaceae > Manihot > Manihot esculenta. The sequence goes on from NC_035163.2 coordinate 24,816,171, forward strand.
GTCAGAGAATGGGATCGAGGTAGACCCCAAGAAAGTGGAAGCTGTAGCTAACTGGCCTAGACCCACTTCAGTGACGGAGATCAGGAGTTTCTTGGGTTTGGCAGGTTATTACAGGAGGTTCGTTCAGGACTTCTCGAAAATAGCAGCTCCTCTGACCAGGTTGACCAGGAAGAATCAGAAGTTTGTGTGGACCGACCAGTGCGAAGAGAGTTTTGAAGAGCTTAAGAAGAGGTTGACTTCGGCACCAGTTTTAGCTCTGCCATCTAGTGAGGAGGACTTTACAGTCTTTTGTGATGCGTCCCGTGTGGGACTGGATTGTGTACTAATGCAGAATGAGAGGGTGATTGCTTATGCTTCTAGGCAGCTAAAGAAGCATGAGTTGAATTACCCCACACATGACCTTGAGATGGCAGCAGTAATCTTTGCACTCAAGATGTGGAGGCACTACCTCTATGGGGTAAAATGTGAGATCTTTACAGATCATAAAAGCCTGCAGTACATCCTGAGTCAAAGAGATTTGAATTTGAGACAGAGGAGATGGGTAGAGCTGCTGAGTGACTATGATTGTAAGATTCAGTATCATCCGGGTAAGGCGAATGTCGTGGCAGACGCCCTAAGCCGGAAGTCACTAGGCAGTCTATCCCACATCACGGCAGAGAGGAGACCAGTGGTGAAGGAGTTTTACAAGCTCATTGATGAAGGTCTACAGTTGGAGTTGTCTGGTACAGGTGCTTTAGTGGCCCAGATGAGAGTGACACCTGTGTTTCTAGAGCAGGTGGCTCAGAAACATCATGAGGACCCCGAGTTAGTGAAGATTGCCAGGACTGTTCAGTCAGGCAAAGACAGTGAGTTTAGATTTGACAGTAAGGGGATCCTCCGCTATGGGAGTCGTTTGTGTGTACCAGATGACATAGGGCTAAAAGGAGACATTATGAGAGAGGCTCATAATGCAAGATACAGCGTTCACCCCGGAGCCACCAAGATGTATCAAGATTTGAAGAAAGTTTATTTGTGGCCAACGATGAAGAAAGAAGTGGCACAGTTTGTGTCAGCCTGCGAAGTGTGTCAGAGGGTGAAGCTGGAACATCATAAGCCGGCTGGAATGCTTAACCCGCTACCTATTCCAAAGTGGAAATGGGAGAACATAGCTATGGACTTCGTAGTGGGGTTACCGGCAGCGTCCAACAGATTGGACTCCATATGGGTGATTGTGGACAGACTCACCAAATCTGCTCACTTCATCCCTGTCAGGAGTGGCTATTCTGTGGACAAGTTGGCGCAGGTGTATATTGATGAGATCGTCAGGCTGTATGGGGTTCCTATTTCAATAGTGTCTGATAGAGGGCTCCAGTTCACCTCCAGGTTTTGGCGGAGTCTGCAGAATGCCATGGGTACCAGGTTGGATTTCAGTACTGCCTTCCATCCCCAGATGGACGGACAATCAGAAAGGACCATCCAGACGATTGAGGATATGCTTAGAATGTGTGTGCTGGACTTTGGCGGTTCTTGGAGGCAGCATCTACCCTTGGTGGAGTTTGCCTACAATAACAGCCATCATGCTAGCATCGGGATGGCTCCATATAAAGCTTTATATGGAAGGAAGTGCAGGTCACTTGTTTGCTGGGAGGAAGTTGGAGAGAAGGCCTTGGCAGGGCCTGAGCTAGTAGAGATCACCAGCAGGGTGGTACCCTTAATCAGAGAAAGAATCAAGACTGCTGCAAGCAGATAGAAGAGTTATGCAGACATCCGTAGACGGCAAGTAGAGTTTCAGGAGGGGAATCTGGTATTGCTCAAGGTGTCTCCAATGAAAGGGGTGGTTCGCTTTGGGAAGAAAGGTAAACTAGCTCCACTATACATCGGACCCTTTGAAATCTTGCAGAAGACTGGGAATGTATCGTACAAGCTAGATTTGCCTGCTTCAATGGCAAGAATCCATCCGGTTTTCCATGTTTCAATGTTGAGGAAATTTGTGTCAGATCGGGCAAGGTTCTTAGTGAGCCTGACGTGGAGATCCAAGAGGATCTCACCTATGTTGAACAGCCAGTGCGGATCATAGACACCCAGATCAGAAAACTGAGAAACAAGGAAATCCCGATGGTGAAAGTCCTATGGAACCACCACAATTTGGAAGAATGCACTTGGGAGACACGGGAGTCCATGCTCCAGCAGTACCCTTATCTTTTCTAAGGTTAGTTTCTTCTATGTTTCATGTGTTTTATGTGTATGATGTGATGATTCTATGCATGTGTTAGTTGAGGAACATTTGGGGACGAATGTTCTTAAAGGGGGGAGAATGTAATACCCGGCTAGACTCCGGTATCAGAATTCCTACCGTCCGGTGGAATCTCGGATGTCGGAGACCTCTAGAAGGGGTAGAACCATGTTTTCATGAAATGTTTTAATGTTTTTGATGATTTTAAGTAAAGAGGAAATGAGTTTTTGAATAAAAACACCCTTGGAGGAAACTCAGGTTCGGCCGCCAAAACTCAAAGTTCGGCCGCCGAACATGTATGCATTTCGGGTGTGCCTTAGGCCCCCGAAGGCATAAGTGAGGGAAGTCCAGGTTCGGCCGCCGAACCTCAAGTTCGGCCGCCGAACATGACATGCATGCGGAGGCACATTCGGCCCCCGAACGTGGCCTGGCCAGCCACTATAAAAGGGTCCCTTAGCCGAAAACGGGTGAGCTTTTTCCCCATTTTCGGCCAAGGTGAGCCTTTCCGCCATCCCTCACCATCCTTGAGTTCTTTCCTTCAAATCTTTCATGATTTTCACAAGTTTTCATCTTGTTTTGAAGATTTTCAAGTTTTGAGCAAGTTTTGGAGATTTGAGGTTCAAGGACTCAAATCTCTCCCACCTCCGAGTTTAGGACGGCTCTCTCTCGATCTTCAAGAGGTAAGAGCCGATCTTAAGCTCATTTCATGTTTAAAGTAAGTTTTATGCAAGATCTATGGGGTAGAATGCATGTTTAGCTCATAGTTAGGTTTTTGAGTTTATGTTGTGTTTTTGAGCAATGTGTTGTTGTTGTGTGTTGTTGTAATACCCGGCTAGACCCCGGTATCGGAATTCCTACGTTCCGGCGGATTTTCCGTTGGAAGTCGGGATTCGAGGATGTCGGAGCTTGCCCTAAGGGTATAAGAAAGGTTTTTAAGATGTTTTTTAAGTGTTTTTATCATGTTTGCATGTTTTGAGTTAAGAAAATTGAGTTTTGAAATGAAAAGGCCAAGGGGACAAAAGCCAGGTTCGGCCGCCGAAGGTGAAGTTCGGCCGCCGAAAGTTGCATGGTTTCGCATGCACGTTAGGCCGCCGAAGGAAGAGTCGGTTGGCCACTACAAAAGCCCCTTTGCCCGAGACTTGAGTGTTAAACACTCTGTTTTTGGGTCAAAGGTAGGTTCAAGCTCTCCTTGGTATGATTTCTCATATTTTCCTCAAATCTTGCATGTTTTAACTTGATTTGAGCTTTGTTTTAGAGATTTGAGCAAAAGGAAGCAAAGGTGAGCACTTGGAGAGTTTGATTGAGTTTTCTCCTATCTCCAAGCTTGGATCATCAATCCTCTAGTTCTGCAAGAGGTAAGCATGGATCCTCACCTCCCCTTATGTTTAAAGCAAGTTTTAGAAGTTTTGGAGAGGTTTATGGCATGTTTTGGGGTATAAGCATGAGTTTGAGCATATGTTGCTCATATGCGTTTTGTTGTTGTTTTTGGGGCTTGAACTAGTTTTTAGGCCTCTATATGCATGAGTTATGTTATATGTTAGTTGAGAAGTGTTGGTATGCATGTTCTGGGTGTTTGATAGGAGTTTGGAGGCTGAGAGCATGAGGTGTGCTCGGATTCTGCCTTTCTGGAGAATCCAGGTTCGGCCGCTAAAGCAAGGTTCGGCCGCCGAACCCCTTGTGGAGGCAGTTTCGGCTGCCAAACCTTGCCCCCGAAAGCTAGGCTTTTGGGTGAGAAAGGGGCTTTCGGCCGCCGAAAGAGGGAGTTCGGCCGCCGAAAGTGCATGAGTTTCGTCTCTGGATGAGACTTTCGGCCACCGAAGGTGCCGCCGAACATGCATGAGTTTCGTCTCTGGAGGGAGGTTTCGGCCGCCGAACCAGCCGCCGAAAGTGCCCAGTCCAGCCTTCTTTTGCCCATTTTTCCATGCATGCCTATGATGTTTTAGAGGGGTTTTGGGGAGATAGTAGGAGTTATGTTTAAGTAAGGTTGGTCCTCATTTGAGTCCACCTGTGTAGGTACGGACCCGAGAGACCAAGGAGGCCCACAGAGTTAGAGTTACAGAGACTGCTCAGCAGTTGACAGAGGTGAGTGGAACATAACTTTATTTTAAAAGTTAAGAACTGTTTTAACATGATTCATGCATCATTAATGCCATGGTTATGTAGGATGCTTTGCATTAGTATTCACCAAATTGATGCATTGCATTATTACTTGTATATGTGGATTGGACCGAGGCGATCTCAATAGCCCATAAGTCTGTCATCATTGTATGTCCTGTGTGAGCTCCTTTGGGGCCGGGCATTTATCTTGGATGAGTCCTGTGAGAGCCCTTATAGGGTCGGGCACCATGAGTAGTTAGTGAAAGACCTGTGTGAGCTCCTTTGGGGGCCGGGCACTGACAGAGGGAGTTTTGGGATCATGTCCAATTCGAGATGTGAAATGTTTGTGCAGTGATGCATCATATGATAGCATGTTTTAAATGTGATTTTTATAGATTCCGCTCACTGGGCTTTAGCAGCTCATCCCTCTCCCTAACCCCATTTTTCAGGGCCGCAGAGAAGAGAAAGAGAAAGAGATAGCAAGGGTAAAAGGCATATGTAATAGTATAGAATAGTGGACATGATAATGATGTACAGTACAGAGTTTATGTAATGTATAGAAATGCTGTAATAGTAAGTTATATAGTGAGTTATAGAATTGTGCTTGGCCCTAGTGCTTGTTATCCCTTTGCACATGATCCTTTTATGTTATATATGTTTGAGATAATGTTGTGATGATGATGAGCTAAGCTTGGTGCATGGTAGTCTTTCTACCTCTGTAGTCACTGTATGGTACCATAGCAGGTATCACTCTTCGAGTGCATACAGACAGAGCATGCATAGTCCAGGCTTAGTGAAAGTTATACAGAAAGAAAAGATAGTCAAGCAAAGAAAAAAAAAATGAAGAGAGTAAGTAACAGTTTTAAGCTTAAGTATGATCATGTATGGGATTTATCAGGTACACAGAGTTGACAGTAGGCTTACTACGGGTCCCGGCGGCCTTAAGCCGATCTGGATCCTAGTGCCGGTAATGGTCCGGTAAGCGGGCTGTTACAGATTGGTATCAGAGCATAGGGCCTCTAGAGTACGGTGTGCTGAGCTAAGATGCTCAGGGATTAGAGATATCTCACATCGGAAAGAGGTTGTTTTAGAGGGCAAGCACAATAGGAAGATCATGTCCACTAGGATAGGATGTTGAGTCCTGTCTTGATGTGTTACGCCATGATTTTATGCATGTGCATTTAATGATATGCTATGATATGCTATGCTATGAGTTGAGGGTTCATGTTGTTACATGGATCCAGGTACACAGAGTTGACAGTAGGCTTACTACGGGTCCCGGCGGCCTTAAGCCGATCTGGATCCTAGTGCCGGTGATGGTCCGGTAAGCGGGCTGTTACAGATGTAGTTGGGGTTTAAGTTAGTTTGAAGCCCCTAGGAGCCAATGTATGTATATTTGCATGATTTGAATGAGTTATTTGCATGTTGAAAGTTTTGGGAGGCAAATGTGCATAAAGGAGCCAAGTTTCTGCCCTTTGGCAGAAACCAGGTTCGGCAGCCGAAGGAACTTTCGGCCGCCGAACATGGCTGGGGAGGCAGGCCTTTCGGCTGCCGAAGTTGCCCCCGAAAAGAGACTTTCGTCTCTGTCTGGGACTTTAGGCCGTCGAAGGTGCCGCCGAACCTGCCTGGGTTTCGGCTCTGGAGGGACTTTCGGCCGCCGAAGGTGCCGCCGAACCTGCCCTGTTCAGCCTTCCTTTGCATGTTTTTACATGTTTGTTTGAGGTGTTTTAGGGGGTTTTTGGGGGATGTTTTTAGAGTTATGTTCTAGTTGTTTGGTCCCTCATTTGAGTCCACCTGTGTAGGTTCGGACCCGAGGAATCGAGGACCCCAGCAGTGAGTTCAGCTGCTTCTGAGTCAGTAGAGCTTCAGCCAGAGGTGAGTAGAATAAACCTTTATGTTTTCAAAGCAAATGAATTATACAGTTGAGCATGTTCATGCATCATGAATGCCATGTGATGAATTAGGTTGTTTGCATTAGAATTCACGAATATGTTGCATTGCATTTATGATGTTGATGTGGATTGGTTATTGGATGATCCTTTAGTCCTCATATGGTATGATGATGCTATGGCATGATATGGTATGGAAGTCCAGGTTGTACCCATTCTACGTCCCTGGCACTATGTAAGAGAAAGTCCAGGTTGTACCCATTCTACGTCCCTGGCACATTGGTATGTATGATATGTTATGTTAAGAGAAAGACCGGTTGTACCCATTCTACGTCCCGGCACTTTGGAATGTAGAGGACTATTGGTGACAATACCATCCGAGATGTGATTTGCTGTGATGTGTTGCATTACATGATGGCATGAGATTTTAAATATTGTTTTCTATTATTCTGCTCATTGGGCTCTAGTAGCTCACCCCTTTTCCCTAATCCCCCAGGACTGCAGGTACGGGCTAGACAGAGAAGTCAAGAAGAGTAAAGTTTTGTAATAGTTAGAAAGTGGACATGATAAATTGTAAGATGATGTATAACTGAATAGTTATGTTATGTATAACGATATTGAGGATTAGAAGTTGTGCTTGACCCTATAGATGTTGTAATCCCTTGTTGATACATGATCTTAATGTTTATTGATGACTATGTTAGCCAACTCAACACATGTTATGCCACCCATTGGGGGCATTGATGAGATCCCATAGAGGGGTCAAGTTTATGATGATGATTATGTTCAGTGCATGCACAGGTTGAGTTTGGCATATGATAGAATGTATGAAAGAAAAGTTTTAATTTTTATGTAAGTTGTTGATCATGTATGGGATTAAACAGGTTTACAGGTTACATGTCAGGCTTGCTACGGGTCCCGGCGGCCTTAAGCCGATCTGGATCCTAGCGCCGGTAGCGGTCCGATTTTCGGGTCGTTACAGCTATCAAGGGGATAGGATACTTGTTCTGCACTGTCACCTTATTCAGAGCTCGATAATCCACACACAACCTTAGGCTTCCGTCTTGTTTCTTTTGAAAAAGCACAGGAGCCCCAAAGGGCGCTTTTGCTAGTCGTATAAACCCAACTTCTAGTAACTCATCCAACTGTTTTCTCAATTCCGCCAGTTCTGGGGGTGCCATCCGGTAAGGCGCTTTTGCTGGAGCCTTTGTGCCCGGTAGCAACTCTATTTCATGATCAATACTTCGACGAGGTGGCAAAACAGACGGCAACTTCTCTGGCATAACATCCTTGTATCTCAACATCACGTCCCTGATCTCAAGGGGGTATGTAGACATCTCCCCCTCTTCCTTCATAACTGGAATCACCACGTACGTCGGCTCCTTGCGCCTCACCCCCTTCTTAAATTGTAACGCTGAAATTAACTTCTTCTCACAAATCGGACTGAAAGTGGTGGGTACGACACACAGTCTGTCTCCCATGAGGAGAAGACAGTCGGCTGAGGGAATCGGCACTTCCCGTGCTGTCTTAAGAAATTCCATTCCAATCACTACATCAAAGTCATCTAATGGCGTTACTATGAAGTTCACCTCTCCTTTCCACGGTCCCATTTCACCAGCTACTGATTGAGCTGTGCCTACCGTATTTTGTGCCTTGGAATTAACTGCTTTTATCTTCCTCTTGTCTGCTTTGATCTTTAGTTCAAAACGAGAAACCAATGAATCAGCTATAAAGTTGTTAGTAGCTCCCGTATCAACTAAGGCTCTGGCTAACTTCCCATTGATAGTCAAATCCACATAAATTAATCCCCTCTCAGAGGATTTGCTGGCTCTTTGCTTTTCCATAGCTCCTAGAAAACGGAGAGTCCCTACCATAGATTGATCATTGTCCACTTCTTTCTGTTCTTCCTCTTCATTTCCCTTCTCTTCCTCTTGTAGAGTTCGTAGGGAATTCAACGCCCCTTTATAAGGGCAATCCACCATTCGATGGGGTCAAAGACATAAGAAGCACTTTACCTTAAGTTTTGGCAATGAGAACGAACTTGATCCTTGGGGTCGACTACCCTGTGATCCTGTAGAGCTCAATTCCCTTCCTTGAAAATAAGGTTTCGAGTTCACATTACCACTCTAGTTCCTTCTTTCTACCCCTCCAGTAGTGTGATTCAATCGATTTGCTTCCCCACTTTGGGCCTTCACCCACTTGTTAGGGTGAGGGTCTTGCCCCATAGTAGAAATGAGCTTCCGCTTCCTAGACGAGTTGGAATAATCCTCTAGGCCCTCAGCTGCCGCTATAGCTGCATCGACATCTGTCACCTTATGTCTCCTTAATTCATTCTTAGCCCAAGGTTTCAACCCTTTCATAAAGTTGTAAAACCGATCCTCCTCCAGCATGTTCTCTATGTTTAGCATGAGATGTGAGAAATCCCTCATGTAATCTCGAACCGAACATGTTTGTTGTAGCTCTCCTAACTTGCACCGTGCATCATATGCCACATTCTTCGGACAAAATTAAGCTTTTAACTCCTTGGCGAACATGTCCCACGATGTAACTTGGTTTGCCCCCGGCCCCGCTCTCACTATTTTATTATGCCACCACAATTTCGCATCATCAACCAAGTACAAGGGTAAGATCAACAGCTTGTCCTCCTCGGACTCTCACTTGGTAACTCTAAAGAACAACTCCATGTCAAAAAGTAAATTGTCTACTTCTTTTGCATCCCTTGCTCCGCCGAAAGCTTTCGGCTCCGGGACCTTTGTCCTCTCTGCCCCACAAGTTTTCATGCCATTGCTCCTCGTAACCTTCATAATTGTATTCACCCTCGCATCAAGCTCTTCCAGTTTACCTTGGAACGTGTCCATCATCTCTTTGACATTATCATTGACCGTATCGATGGTCTCTTTAGCACCATCTCTAATCTCTTCGACAACCCCTACCAAAGAGGTATGAGCATTAGAAACAGATTTGAGACTTTCCATTATGCCTCCCACTTGAGAGGCCACTGCCTCCCATTCTGTCATTTTGGACTCCAGATCACCCCCACCGGGTGTCCTTCGCTTGAAAAGGATTTTGGATGGCCTCAAGCTCTATTGGCTCACCCTCACCTCTAGGCGATTTGGCCCTCTTAGCCAACCACCGTTCATTTTCTTTCTCTAGCGCCTCAATGCGCTTATAAGCAGAATCAAACTCCAATGCCATCCCCTCTTAGATGGCACAATCACTCAATAGAGCAACAATATTCTCAACCCTTCTCTCAAGGGCATCGATGCGTGTGGTAGATTTTGTCATACCTCCACACTATTCTCGATCGTTCTTGCTCTGATACCAATTGTCACGGTTTCAGATTTTGACACTGGCCTGGAACCGTGTGACACTTGGTTTGAAATCTTTTCAAGCCAAGTCAATCAAACTCTCTACGCGTTCACCTGAACAAAGGAACGTAAAGATTAGGACCTCCTGCCCCATTCTCGTAAAAAACGGGGAAAACCACAGTTATCATATGAAAATATCATGATCGGATAATTATAGCAATACAAGCACATCAACAAGCAACCAAGCACAGAGATTTATTGAATGTGCTACTTATTTTATTCCAGAGGCAAAATAGTCATTACACAATCATGTCAACGGTCCATTCCCAACTTGCAGACAGGGGGAACGTCTGCAAGAAGAGAAAGTACAATCTAGGGACTCAACAAGTCTACGGTGGCCAGTCGAGCCCAGTCCTTGCTGGTGGCCAACTAGTTACTCCCCCCTAAAGAGCCTTAAGAACAAGTAGAACTATGGTGAGAGGAGACATCAATATGTCTGAGGTGACACCCCCTTAATAAATAAATAAAAAAGAATTACAAAAAACTGACACGACCCTTTTCTTACTACTAATTTTTACTAACTTATCCATTATGGTTTTTCGAAAATTCTAATATTGAAAAATTACATTTTTAGTTCCTGAAACTCTATATTTTGAAAAAAAAAATATTATAGATAGCAACCCGTGAGGACTTAGCCCACCGTAGGGCCAAAAATATTAGCTGGTGGGACAATTCTGTCATTTACCAATATGGCGTAAACGAAGCGTATGGGCTTTGACGTTTTGTTGTTTTCTCTCTATGCGACATGCCGTTCTCCAATTGGGCCCCACTCTTCTCTGAAGAACAAAAACAACCGTGTCTATTTTCGAAATGCCTAAAAACTCCTCCCACTAAAAGTCTAGAAGCCAAGAACCGAGGGTTATTTCAGTCTTATAGGTGTCGACTTTAAAATTAAAACAAGCGGAGATCCAATCCTCACCGTTCCTCCCACTTTAATCTAACGGCTACTACTCTCGATCCGCGCACAATCTTTCCATTGCTTCAATCCCGAATCTTATTCCCCTATATAAACCCAGACATCTCTCTCTTTTCCTTTAAATCATATTTGCTCGAGACTCTCTCTCTCTCTCGCCACGGGCGCTTTCTCTCTCCTTGGATTCTCTCCATATTGCTTGAATGGCGGGTAGAGGCAAAACCCTAGGATCTGGCGCCTCGAAGAAGGCCACCTCTAGGAGTAGCAAGGCCGGTTTGCAGTTCCCCGTCGGTCGTATCGCTAGGTTCTTGAAGGCCGGCAAGTACGCCGAGCGTGTTGGTGCCGGCGCCCCTGTTTATCTCGCTGCAGTTCTCGAGTACCTCGCCGCTGAGGTATGCTACTTCCTAGATCTCTTTAGAATTTTCCCAACTATATTTGTGCGGATAAGCATTTTTGTCTAGGATTGATTAATTTGATTTCCGTTTCAATTTTTTAGGGAATTTACCCGCTGCTCCCTGAAATATCTGAAATTTTATATTTTCTTATTTGTTATATATGTCTGGTTTGATTTAGGTGTAATGGTGGGGTTTCTTATTGTGAATTGTTGAATTTCTTTTTTTCCTTTGTGATTTTCATTTTCAATCTGTTTAATGCTTCCTTTTCTTTTTCATTCTTGGAATTAGGGTTGCATCGTTACTGGGTGATTCTATTTTTTTTTAATATTTTTTCTTTGTTAGTCTTTTCTTTAATCTTGTCTTTTTGGTAATCTCAGATCAGGATTTGAATTGATTAATTGTGGCTTTCTAAATTTTTCAGCTTTTGAAATTGGGCTTTGCGCCCACCTGAGTTTGGGATTTTACGTGGGAATTGATTTTATTGGTGTGAGGATTTTAGATTAAATTTTGTCTGGTTTCTGCGTTTGCGTTTGACGGATTATACTATCGTGTCCTCTCAGGTACTTGAATTAGCTGGAAATGCAGCTAGAGACAACAAGAAAACCAGAATTGTTCCACGTCACATCCAGCTAGCCGTGAGGAATGATGAAGAATTGAGCAAGCTGTTAGGTGATGTTACTATTGCTAATGGAGGTGTGATGCCTAACATCCACAACCTCCTCCTGCCAAAGAAGACTGGCACCTCAGGCTCCAAAGCTGCCGATGATGATAGTTAACTTCGATAAGGAAGTGTTCCACTGCTAATGTGTTTCGACTGTGAAATCTAATGTATTCCTGTTTGTCTAGTAGAATTTCTATATTAGGGTTGGAGTCTTTTGTGTTTGTGGAGGTGTAGTTGTAGTAGTTAGGCTCAGTTAGTCATGTGAATATAATCGATTATCTTGTAGTTGGCTAAATAGAAAAATTGTGGGAAGAATTCTTTTTTCCATAATGACAAATTAATGCAAGATTTGAATCTCATTGCTTCGGTTTTCTTGTATTTTATGCTTTTATTCGTTGTTGGAAATGTATGTGTGAGTGGATTTACAGCTTAGAGTTGAGAAGTGTTTATTGAGTTGATTCATTTCCTATAAAGACAAATGATTGTAGGAACATGATTTTTGTGTTCCTTTTTCTTTTTGGTTGTTGTCTCAGTCACACAGTTCAACTCAAAAGGGTTTGGGGAAATTATAGTGACTTGTTAGATGACGTTCTGATTATTGCCATCTTAAGATTGATTATGAATGACAGAATCGGGGCTTCGGCAGCTCTATACTCGTCAATACCGATTGCATATTGAATTGAAAGTCTTAGTAAATGCATGTTGCAATTACCAAGAATGTCAAGACATGGGAAGTCAACTTAGGAAATGGAAAGAATATGTTGCAAATGTTTATTGCCAGTTTGTCTTGATGTGTATTTGTTGTTTGTAGCATTGTGTGTTTTCCTAATTTGGGCGTAGTATACGTTTTGGGTATTGGATTTTGTGGTATCTTGAGAATTTTTGTAGACAGGGATTGTCAAGAATTTTATTGCATGCAATCTACCATTGGATTACAGCTCCAACAATGGGAAGAGTAACGATGACAAATAGACAATAATGAAAAAAGAAACCTGCTTCTTAAAAAAAAAAAAATGCCGACAATAGAAAGTGAATTAGACTCGTAGGAGGTCTATAACATATTTTAAGCTTAAAATTTATAACATATTTTAAGCTCTATAATATAAATTTAAATAAAAAAATTAATTGTACATCAATTATTAATTGATAAATAAAATATTCAAAATAATTTCGAAAAGGACAGTAATTTATTAATTTTTGAAACAATCATAATTATAATGGGACTAATTCTTTTATCATATAATTGCTAAAAGAGAGGAAAGTAAATGATAAAATAAGTTTTAAAAAATTATAAAGTAATTAAAGATAAAAGTAAAATTGTTAATCAATATTGCAACAGATAATTTCTAATAAATAACTTTTCAAAAGTGGATAGAGAAAATATATTACAATTTAATAATTGGTATGAATTGTAGATACTCAAATAGTGTTAAAAATTATTTACAACTTTAATAACTCAACCAATTTTCTAGATAACGTAATTAATGGATAATTCAACTACAAAATACATAATTACATAGTAATTTGTGAATAACTAGATCTAATTTATTATTGAATGTCATGAATATTATATCATGCAAACAAAACAATAGAAAATTAATTTTAAATTTTTTTATATATAGTATAAATATTCTGTAATGCACATTAATTAAAAAAAAATTAGTATTATGGTTTTCTTCAAAAGGGACAGAAACTCTATTTTTCTATTTTCTTTAACTGCTTCTTCACAGAATTACATTAGCAAACAAATAAACAAAGTTCTTCAATTCTTTATTAAAATATATTTTACATACTTTTCCTACTTCCCTTAGAAGCTTTTCACGAATAAGCAAAACTCAAGTTTTCATATCAAACGTTTGACGAATAGATTAATTTATTATTATTATTATGTGATGAACTAATAATATATTTTGAATCCTTCGATTAATAAGAATAAATCATAAAAATTTATAAAACTAAATTATCAATTACACTAAACTGCTTATGTAACTCATACGAAAACTCAAGTTCTAATTTCCATGCCCCTGTTAAAAAAAAATTGATCTAAAAATTATGAAGTGAGAAGAAAGAATTGCAGAACCCTTGTTCGAGAACTCCTACATGTGTTCATACGAGAACAAAACAGCACGACAAAGCGGGCAGCTGCCATCTTTAAAAAGCCAAGGATCAACGCAAGCTTTATGGAAAATATGGAAGCAAGAAGGAAGAAGCATCCTACACTCATCTCCTTCTTTGAACTCCTCTAAACATATAGCACACTCATCCTCATCCATCTCCATGATTTTCCCATGAGCAAAGCTCGGGAATGCTTCTTCTAACTCCTCTTCCGTCATTCGCAAAGTAGGTGCCGCCGCCTGTTGATGATCATCATCGTCCAATAATATTCCGGTTTCTATATCAAGAACTCGACCGCGAAGTTTCATGAACCAGATATAGCAGTTGAGAAAGATGATGAAGAAAAGGTAGGTTAGCGCCATTAATGGAGGAATCCACCACCACCACTTAATAACGACAGTGTAGCCATCCAGCGACGGTTGTGCAGAGGCGCAGGCATAAGCGATTTGGCTGTGGAGAGAAAAAAGAGAATGCAGATGCATGATAAGGATCGTTAATTACCAGCAAAGGAAGACCAACTGGGTTGATACTTTTAATTACAAGTATATATATATAAAGAGGATTGTGTGAATATCTCCGAATCCAATTGGGATTTGTAATAGGATTTCAATTAGGAATTGGGAAAAGGAGAATTTTTTTAGTAATAAGCAAAAGGTGTTTGAGAAAAATTGCATTGGCTTTATACATCTTATTAGAAAGAAATTCAATTGAAGAGTTGCATAACGAGTCTTCTACCTTATGGAAACAGATCCCTTGTGCTGCCGGGCTCTATCTCTGATGTATACGGCAAGCCCAGGCTTGGCCTGCAGGCTACTGCTTCTTGTTATTTCCAAGCAAGCCCACAACTTCTCGGGATTCTTTGGTTTTTTGTCCAACACAACTACTGACTCAGGATTCAGAAAACTTGTTCAAATATTAAGAATTTAAATAATTGACTTTATGATACTTGCAAGGACTCTCTAGTTTTCAATTCATGTCAATTAAAGTGTATATAAGAAATTTTCGAGGGCAAATTACGTAGTTCAAACTTAAGCATTAGAATTGATCATACCGAATTCTCATGAGTTGATTCAAGAACTTAAACAATTTCCTGGCTAAGGATCAGCCTCCTGTTAGTATGCTATTTATCTAATCAATTTTAAATTTGACTGAATCAATCAATTGACATTGGATGTGCTGAAATCTTCAACATTTAAAATTAAATCTAAATTTAAATAAATCATGAAAATAGATAAACAATTAAAATTAAACAAAACCCTCAATTCTAAATCACCCATCAACGAAATCAAAGAATTAAAAAATAAAGAAATTAAATAGATTGCCATTTATTATTATTATTATTATTTATTGGAGACTGCAACCCAATCCATCAACCGTAATTACAGTTTCAACATGCAAAGTATAAGGATGAAGGAGAATAGAACATTGCCAGTAGCAAAATGGGGCGATTAAAAAAATAGATACTTTTCCTTCAAAATTTAATACAGCACCAACTTCTTCTAATTGGAGTAACTACCTTGCTAACTTCTCCCCTTTAATAATCTCTGGGGAAAAAAAAGAATATTACATTTCCAACTAACTACTATTTACTCCACGTTAACCTCTGGGGGAAAGAAAAATAAAGAATTTCAAGTTAAAAAGGAAAAAAAAAAAAAAGTATCTAACTAGTAATGCACAAGTTAGCTGCATGGGAATTCATCTGTCCACTGAGAAATGTGGTGAAAGTGGTTGATGTTTGTTCCGCCAATGCAATGAAATTCAGAGCCTCAATTGCTTTTCATTCATCCCATATTTTGTACAAGGGCACCTTTGGAACACAACTTTCATCCTAAAATGGCTCGCTTCATTCACTCTCATCATCTGAACTAGAACTTTCAATCTTTCGCTCTTGAATTGCTGGAAATAATCGTGAACGAATATCAGGAGACACGTGTTGGAGTGGAGAGGATTGGCATGATGCAGTTGATGATTCTTTATTCAATGATTTTTCTGGAGAGGATTGAGAGGATTGGCATGAAGCAGTTGATGATTCTTTATCCAGTGATTTTTCTGGAGAGGATTGGCATGAAGCAGTTGATGATTCTTTATCCAGTGATTTTTCTGGAGAGGATTGGCATGATGCAGTTGATGATTCTTTATTCAAGGAATTTTCTGGAGAGGATTGGCATGATGCAGTTGATGATTCTTTATTCAAGGAACTTTCTGGAGAGGATTGGCATGATGCAGTTGATGATTCTTTATTCAATGATTTTTCTGGAGAGGATTGGCATGATGCAGTTGATGATTCTTTATTCAATGATTTTTCTGCAGAGGATTGGCATAATGCAGTTGATGATGATTCTTTATTCAATGATTCTTCTGGAGAGGGTTGGCATGATGCAGTTGATTCATTATTCACTGATTTTTCTGCAGAGGATTGGCATGATGCAGTTGATGATTCTTTATTCAATGATTTTTCTGCAGAGGATTGGCATGATGCAGTTGATTCTTTATTCAATGATTTTTCTGCAGAGGATTGGCATGATGCAGTTGATGATTCTTTATTCAATGATTTTTCTGCAGAGGATTGGCATGATGCAGTTGATGATTCTTTATTCAATGATTTTTCTGCAGAGGATTGGCATGATGCAGTTGATGATTCTTTCTTCAATGATTTGTCTGAAGTTGTTGATTCTTTTTTCTGTAATTTTTCTGAATTCTTTTGCGCGTCCCTCACCTGTTTGCACACCTTATCTAAGATGACCAAGAAGTCCCGCACAATAACAAACAGACGTAAGCCTTCATCCTTCCCTGCATTCCCATGGAAGTAATCCCCAGTGCTCTTTACCAGAGCCATTATTCTCTTCTCTTCCTCCAGCAACTTCATTATGTCACCCTCAGCATTCTGCACAAAACCTTTTAATACTTCATGGAACTCACTTTCTTCCTCTAAACTCTTCAGATCTTTGTTCAGGAAATCTTGGTTTTTTAGCAGTGCATACCCAAGTTTGGCAACAGTTCCCGTTAAGTTATCAGCATCAACAACTGCTGCTTTCTTCACATTTTCTAGTTCACTGCTCAAACGCGAAACCACCTCAAGACCCATTTTGCAATAGTCAAATTCTGTCTCAGGGATAACGTCATCATCAATGAGATCCTCAGTTTGCACACTAATATTTGAGAATGTTCGACTCGCCCTTGCAGCTCGGGCAGCTCTCACACCTTCAGTACGGATTATCTCCTGAACAACAAAGTGCAACAGTGTGGTCTTACCATCTGTTCCCTTTACATCAGATAATTTCAAAAGTGTATCGAGTTTAAATGCAAGAGCACGGCCACGGAATGTTCCATCATTCATGCGGTTGCCAGTTTTAAGAACCGCTTCTAGAAGCTTTAGGAACAATCTACTGCTTTTGAGTTCCTTGCAAGCAACCTGCCCCATAAGAAGGAGAGAGAACATTGGCATTTTTTTGCAAATCACTGACCAACTAAAAGTCCCAACAAATGAACGAGAAACTGTTATAGGAGTACATTATGCAGAAATGAATGATGACAATGTGACATCTAGAACAAGGAACTATGAGAAAACTTCAATATATATGAGTACAAATTTGTATATGTATGCACGTATCAATCTGTTCACAAGCACCAAGCTCAAGGTTTCACTAAATCCAAATTATCTACCTCAATAGCCACAAAGGGGGGGGGGGGGGGGGGGGAGGGATATCAATAGCCACTGCATGTTGATTAATCACAAAAATTCTTTTACTAATAAGCAAACTTGCTTATGCACTATCTAAAATATGTATTTTTATCACTGAAAATTCCAAAACACTAAGGGTGTTTGTTTCATTGCAATAAATCACAAGCAAAAGGTTCAAGTTTTTATTCAGCTAATTCCAGCACACTGTCAAAGCAACTTCTTACCCCTATAAAGCAATAAAAGATTAATATCAAGATACTGATACTAAACCAGCAGCAAACAAGATAAAAAATCAGATGGGATGCAACCAAACATAATCCTACCTCCAAGGTTCCCAAGGATTCCTTAGTAGCGGCAACATCCTCCTGTAGAGTACACATGAAAAGCAGTGATTCCAATCGTTTATAAGCAAACGGAATGTCAACCAACACTTTCAGGAACCGTTCAGCACTCCCAAGTTGAGAAAGTTCACCAGTGTACAGCCTGAGCTTCAGTTCTTCATCTGCTGTAGGGGCCATTTTCAACAGAGTCTGTATGAGTTCTACAGGAAGCTCGTTTCCTGATTATTACTTTGTAGAGGTTAGACTATATTGATGCAGTGCATCAAGGATAAATTCATGAAGTGAATAAGGGATAATAACCTTCATTAAGAGCATCACGGACTTCTTCTATTGTAACATTCAGCGCCCGCAGAAGAATTGATAAATTTTGCGCCTTTTTGGTATCAAGGATCTGAATATACTGAGGTGTATCTTGGGAGGAAGACTCTTTCTTGCGATCAGTTCTGCCTCTTTCAGCTGGTGCATATCCAAATAGTGTTTCTATCATCTCCTCATTGAACCTGCAAATTTGGTTCAACAGCACATAAATTTTAGTCATTCATGAATAGCTCAAACAAAGCTACCAAAAGAAAATGAAACATACTGGAATGATCCTGCTTTAATCTGATGCCAAACCATTGAACTATCAGGATTGGCTAGAACTTTATCCCAGAAAAATGGCTTCAGCTTTGCTTTAGGAGTATTGGCACCATCCTCTGCACCATCCCGTTCACCTGGTGGTGCATTAGGTGGACGCTTTAATCCAGGAGGTGGACGAGGACCCTTTGCACCCCCAGGCAATGGTGGTGGTGGTCGGGGAGGAGCTGGACCACCCTTTAGAGGTGGTGGAGGTGGACCAGATTTGGCACCAGGAGCTGCAGGTGGCGAAGGAGGTGGTCCAGGAGGACGAGGACCCATGCTATCAGAAGCTCCTGCACGAGGAGGCGGGGGTGCACCAGGTGGTGGAGGAGCGGGAGGAGAAGCAGCCTTGCTACTGGGAGACCTGAGAGAAGCAGGTGGTTCAGGAGGAAGGGGAACTGCCCTTCCAGGGGGAGGAGGAAGGGTACTATCAACCCTTCCAGGAGGAAGCTTCAAAGGAAGCGTACTTTCAACCCTCCCAGGAGGAGGCTTCAAAGGAGGCGTACTGTCAACCCTCCCGGGAGGAGGCTTCAAAGGAAGCATACTCTCAACCCTTCCAGGAGGAAGAGGTAGCGGAGCAACAGCATTGCTAGATCTCCCAATTGATTCAGCTGAAAATGCAATTTCATCTGGTGGGACAAGAAGAGCATCAGATTTGATGCTGTCCAAAGATGAGTCCCTTCTATGATGGCTTGAGTTCATACTAAAAGATTGATGATCAACCTTCTCATCTTTAATAGAGTTTACCAAACCAAAAGACTTACTAGAAGAACCTGAAAGATCAATTTTGAACCAACATAAGAAATGTGTCAAACAAAAGAAGGTTGAAGCACTAACACATCTAAGAGACTATGTACCAGTAGAGGAGTCCCTTAAGCTCAGGCTAAGAAGAGGTTTTTCATCATTTAGACTACTCCCAGAGCTTCCTCGACAAAAGTGTAAAAAGCAAAGAAACATCAATGCTACAAAAACCAACGTCCCTGCTGCAGTCATAACTACTGCCAAAATTATTATATTATTTCTTTCACTCTCAGAAGCAACTTGTGTATCTGCACGCCCTCGAGACAAAAATGACCTTCGTGGAAGTGGAGTAGAAACTGGAGAAGTTGCCAGATCAGCAGTTGGCAAAGACGATCCATCATTAGGGACAGGGGCAGAGGCTGGTGCCTCCGCAATGCTCTGGAGCAAGTTCCTTTTTGGACCAGTGGGTTTAGGCAATACAGAATCAAGACACCCAGTTTGCTGAACATTAGAGCCACTTTCTCCAGAAACATGGAATAGAATTTTGTTCTTTCTCATACAATCTTGAAGAGTTTGCTTTAACTGGGGATTCTGGACTTTAATCATTTTCCAAACATGTTCTTTTGTTGGTAACCTACTCTTTGAATTACTTTCACTAGTTAAATCAGATGTCTTCTCAGGGAAACAGAGGTTGAGATCCTCACTAGCTTCTTTTACATGAATTAAGTCTAGCCTGCAAGTGATGCATAATAGCTTCGCCTGTAATCCAATAATTGCAGTAAATCTCAAAGTCTACTTCTGCACTTTAAATTACCATAAATTTAAGTAGACTTTTCAGTGAGCCTTAAGGACAAGGAATCATTCAGGCATGCACATAGAGTACAAGCATAATAAGTAGAGAGGTAAGTCATGTTCCACAATTAAGCATATCAATAAGCATATTTCACCCAAAAAAAAAAAACACAGACAACAAGCATGTGTGATGCACATACTATTCTGTGCAAATGAAAAATTCAGGCCCTGATCCCTTCTGAGAGTAATTTAAAGTGGCATGATTCTTACCATTAAATATTGCCTATTGTGCAAAGGCTAGTCAACTTATCAAACAAATAACATTAATCTTTTATGTCAAAACAAGCTAATTTTTTTTTATAATTGCAACTCTTGAAGACTCAGCATGACTTTACAAGTAGGAATAAAATCCAGAAAGCAAGTTACAATTCCATTCTCTTGCCCAAAATATAAATACATAAATTGAAAGAATAAACATCATAGTTCTAACTCCGACATATTCAATTACACCAAAAATTTGAGAAAATCAACCTATATATCATTCCTGAATTTTAAGCTTTGTCCCAAACCCTAGAAGCCGTAAGTCTGATTTCCTAAAGGTTCCATATTTATTATGTGATTGCATACACAAACCAGAAACCATTAGCAAGCTTACTGCCAACTTCGAAGGCAAGCAAAAGTTCAACTACATTTACTTGTGTATCTGTATATACAAACTTTATGATTCTTAATCATTTCAACTAATTGAACGACAGCTATGACGACATGAATAAAATTTCAAAACCATGCCAGTCCCATAAGAAGTTGGACATGCAAGTGAATAATTCTTGACATCACAGCATGTAACCCCAAATCAATTAGTAAAAATAGTTCAATGCATGAGTAATATCTACCATGTAGAATTACTTGACATGACATAGTCCTGCTCTTCGTTGACATGTATTTCCTCAAATCCTTAAAAGCTATGAAGCCAGATCGCTTGCTTATTGATACAAAAAATTACAGAGTACAACAATAATTAAGATATAAAAGCAGCCATACTTATCTTAATGTTTCACCCAGTAAATAGATCAAAATGCAACATCATATGCAGACATGAATTGCAACCAAAACAAGAACTCGATTGTTCATAAAATCAATCAAGCTTAAAGCGACAAGAAAGAGTTATGTAGTGTCCTACCATGCCCTCATCAACCTCCCCAGTCATTGGATCGATTAATTGACTCAGAGACACTTCCTGTGAGTCCTTTCTGTGTTCCAAGCTCTCCACCAAAGATGCACAAAGCAATATTAACAAGAACATGACATAATTTGACTGTAGGCGAACCATTTGTTGTTGAATCACCAATGTCATTATACAATGTTCTTCTCATTTCATCAATGGTGAAACCCCTTACTGAAGCAAAACCCTAAAATACCGTCATAATGCAAAGCTACAAAATGCTTACTTGTGAAGAAGAATTTCCAAAGCTGCCCTAAAATATTCGACCATACCCAACATTAATTTTTGTGAAGACGAATATCCAAAACTCATCTATCACCTAAATACAAATTCTGCGACACCCTGATACAATTTGTGCCCAAATATTGAAACTTGGGGATCAGCACTCAATCAAACAAACAAAACCCAGAATTTATTTTCCATAAAACGTCAAAATATTGAATCCAATGACACAAAGAATCAATATAAATAGGCTCGAATGAATATTAGCTGGAGGAGCTATCAGAACCGAAATGAACCCTTATTTTGGCACTATCAAAACACCAAAAAGAAAAATCCCAAATTTGACCAGGAAATCGAAATTCAAATGGGCTCTCGATTCTGACCATATCCAATCAAAAGGAGCTTAAGAAGGCCTTGGCTGTTTATCCAGGAAACGGTGTTGACCAGGGAAAACGACGACAATGAGAATCTTCTTCTCCAATAAGATTTCGTCGAACAGCCGGCGAAGAATTTATCATAAAAAATACAAAAATTTTCAAAGAAGTTTTTCTTTTTTCTTTTGTTGAATTTGATGAGCACTTTTGGCAGAGAGAGAGACGCGGAAAGGACTCAAGGAGAGCCGAAATTCCGCTGTTGCGCTGATGAATGATGATGGAAATGAAGAAATGATTTAGGAAAAATATTTTATTAAATATGATTATTCTAACATTAAACACATTTTCAAATAAAATTTTATAGTGAAATAAATAAAATTTATTTTAAAGTTTTTTCTTATTTAAAAAAAAAAAAAATTGTTTCAGCTCTGGCCAATACGATGATGGCCACTGTCCGGTGATTCTAAATAAAACATTAGGCTTCGGAAGTTAAAAACTGTTTTTTTTTTTTTAAATAAAGTTTATTGAAATAATAGTTTAAAAAATATTTTATTATTTATATCCAAAGTTTTTCAATTAATAAAAATTTATCTGCCACGTCAGGGAGCCCTTTTCATGGGAATGATAAAATTATCATAAGCCCACTGTTTTTTGCCATTGGGAAGGAAGATTCTTCCAAACACAGATTAAGGTAGAATTTTCCTAGTAACCCTCCACATAAAATTATTAACCTTGAATATCACGTTTCTGCCATCTTAATATAATATTAAATGTATATTTTTATATATATATGCTAATAATATTTTTAAGATAGATTGAAGTTTAATAAAATAAATTGAATTAAGTAAATTTTATAAATACATTATACAAAAATTATTTGTAATTTTTGCAAAATCTTCTTATTTTCTTTTTCTTATATTAATTTCTCCCTTTCTATCTGTATGTTAGTCCCTCTCCCTATATGATCTTTTAACACTTTTTTTTTTATAATACACGTTAATGCAAGAAAAAATTATAACTTAATTTATATTATATTAAAAAACTCACTAATTAATTTTTAAATTTTAAAAAAATATTGTAACGACCCGAAAATTGGACCGCTACCGGCGTTAGGATCCAGGTCGGCTTAAGGCCGCCGGGACCCGTAGCAAGCCTGACATGCAACCTGTAAACCTGTTTAATCCCATACATGATCAACAACATACATAAAAATTGAAACTTTTCCTTACATTCATACACAAAACTCAACCTGTGCATGCACTAAACATAATCATAATCATGACCCCTCTATGAAATCTCATCAATGCCCCAATGGGCGATACAATATATGTTGAATTGGTTTACATAAACATTATAAAAAGATCTAGGATCATGCATTAAAAGGGATACCTTATACATAGGTCAAGCACAACCTCTAATCCTCAATATCATTACATTACATAGCTATTCATAATTTTACAATTCATCATGTCCACATTCTATCTATTACAAACATATGACTTCATTACTCTTGCGGACCTCCTGGTGTAACAGCCCGGAAATCGATACCCTTTTGTAACGGCCCGAACCATCACTGGCACTAGGATCCAGATCGGCTTAAGGCCGCCGGGACCCGTAGCAAGCCGACTATACTCTCAGTGTACCTGAAAAATCCTGCACATGATCACACATAACTATAAAAACGGTAAAACTTTTCTGTGACGGAATAGCCCTATCCACTTAGGGTCAAGGGAGTGAAACCCTTTCTTCCCATCACACTCTACGTATGTCATACATTAAACCTGGTTCAGCACATTTCTCATCAATAAACGTAAAACAGGATACATGTACAAAGGGATTATTCATACACTAGGGTATAGCACAACTCTATCCATCATATGTCACTACATAGCTATACATTACATTACCAACTAATCTTTAATTACATCATGTCCACTATTCTATTACATATGTACATGCATATCCTTCCTCGTTACTCTTGCTGACTCTGACTTCCCATAGCTATCTCAGAACCTGCAAAACTGGGGTTAAGGGAGTGGGATGAGCTCTATAGCCCAGTGAGGAGGAACAATAAAATAGTTCATTAATTACATGCTATCATGACATGCGTCACATTACAAACAAATCATCAAACGGATGAACTTGTCACCTATAGCCCCTTACTATATACCCTACTTGCTAGGGAGGCAGAGCCATCACCTAGACTTCTATGCCCAACTGTGCTAGGGAGGTAGAACCATCACCCAGTCTTCTCTTTACTGTATCATATCACAACAAATCCAATAATGCTAGGGAGGCGGTGCCATCACCCAGTCTTCTCTTGTGCTGTCTGTCTATCTGTATCATAGTACCAGGAGCAACCTGGACTATCCAGGAGCGACCTGGTATGGCTATCTCATGCCACATCTCTGTTATAGTATCTCCTCTCATGTCAAGGGCTAAGGATCATCCAACATTCATCCACACAAATAACAACTTATGCAATGCATCAAATTCGTGAATTCTAATGCAATACAACCTAATACATAACATGGCATTTTATGATGGATGGATCATGCTAGAAACGTGTCATTTCCTCAAAATAAAACATTAAGTTAGTTCCACTCACCTGTAGCCACTGCTTGGCTAACTCTGGGCTAACTCTCACTCTGTAGCAGCTACTACTGCTGAACACCTCGGTTCCTCGGGTCCAATCCTACAACGGAGGACTCAAATGAGGTACCAAACATACGCAAACATATCTCTAAACATCTCTTAAACAACTCCCCAAAACCCCTCTAAAAGCTCTTAAAACAATCATAGAAAACATGCAAAGAAAAGCTGGACAGGACACCTTCGGCGGCACCTTCGGCGGCCGAACCTCCCTCCAGAGTCGAAACTCATGCATGTTCGGCGGCACCTTCGGCGGCCGAATGTGCATGACAGATCCGAAAGTCCAACTTTCGGAGGCAACCTTAGGCAGCCGAAACCACCTCCACAAAGGGTTCGGCGGCCGAATCTATCTTCGGCGGCCGAAGCTGGGTTCTCCAGAAGGCAGAACCTTGCTCACTCATGCTCAACACTCCCCCAAACGTTACTCAACATGCAACCTTACTTCCACAACTTGCATATACTCAAGTACATGCACCAAGGGGTCCAAAACTACCTAAAACCCCAACACAACAACATAGCATAACACATAATCACGCTTTCATCACAAAACACACATAAACATACTTTTAAACCTAATCATGCAAACTCATGCATAAACTCCATTTTCCCTTCATAAAACTCATGTAAAACATTATAAAAACTAAGGATCCCCACTTACCTCTTGAAGAACAAAGGCTGGTGTGATCCAAACTCAAGGCTATGGAGGATCTAAACTCCAAAGTCTCCAAAACCTTGCTCAAAGTTCAAAACCTTCAAAACCAAGATAAACTCACTTAAAACTTACTTAATCTTTGAAAGATCTGAAGAAAACCATGAAAACCCACCAAGGAGAACAAAACTCACCTCTGGTAGTGAAAAGGAAGTCAATCTTATCCTTTTCACCGACTGGGGGTGCCTATATAGAGAGCTGACCGACTCACCTTCGGCAGCCGAAACTGCATGCGAAACCATGCAACATTCGGGGGCCGAACATGAACTTCGGAAGCCGAACCTTAAGCACTTTCGGCGGCTGAACATTACCTTCGGCGGCCGAACCTGCATTTTGCCTCCTTGGTCTTTTCTCTTCAAAAATCAACTCTAACTCACTTTAACCCTTTAAAACACTTCAAAAAACATTAAAACATTTAAAAATCTTTTAGAAAACCTTCACTCTACCCTTCTAGAAACCTCCGACATCCTTGAATCCCACCGGACGGTAAGAATTCCGATGCCTGATCTAGCCGGGTATTACACCTGGTCTACCCTGTACCTGCAAACCTGGGGAATATGGGAAAGGGGTGAGCTACTAGAGCCCAGTGAGCAGAATAATAATAACTATTTAAAACACATGCTATCATGTAATGCATCACATTACAACCATATCACATCAAGGATGGACTTGTCACCAAGGGTCCTCTACATAGTCCAACTGTGCCAGGGGCGTAGTGCAGGCCACACCTGGTCTTTCTCTTACATAAAACATAACATACATGTCCAACTGTGCCGGGGGCGTAGTGCAGGCCACACCCGGTCTTTCCCTTACATAGTGCCAGGGGCGTAGTGCAGGCCACACCTGGTCTTACATATCATATCATGTCTCATCATACTGAGGACCAATGGGTCATTCAACATCCATCCACAATAACATCAAGATTTGCAATGCAACATATTCGTGGATTTGGAAAGTAAGGTGGAGGTGGATACATTGGGTATTGTGAATATGGTGGGTAGTAGGGTGGGTATGGCATATGTGTGGGATAAGGGGTAAAACTAGGGTAATCCGATGTACCTCCCATCGAATACCCGAGATTTTGTGAGAAGTGTGGGTAGTGGGGTGGCTGAACAAATCCCGAGGCCTAAGTGCCTCCTTGGGACTCTCCCATTTCCTCTTCTGACATGCTAACTCCCAGACTGCCATCCCTCCTCTGCTCTACATCCATATCATCCCCCATGTCCTCTAACATTCCTCCCTGAACTGTTCCCCTCACTGATCTGCTCCTACCCAGATCCAGAGACCTTCTAGGGTCTCTTACTGCTCTTTTTCTGTTAGACCTACTAGACATTGCCCTAGGCAATGTGGGAGGACGGGCGCTCATGCCCTCATCCTCAGGTGGCACTCCAGTCAATTGTGCAGATCGACGAGTTCCTCTCATCCTGTTTTCCGAAAAACAGTACAAAACACATAAACATTAGCATCATATGGTTCATGTGGGCACACATGAATCCGCATCACATACATATCATTCATATCATAGCATTAATGCACATGTACATAATCATGGCATTTCACATCATCATACAAGACAGGACTCCACATCCTATCCTAGTGGACATGACCTTTCCTATTGTGCTTGACCTTCTGTAACATCTATGAGCCCGACACTCTAGGTCCGATCATATGAACCAGGCTCTGATACCACTCTGTAACGACCCGAAAATCGGACCGCTACCGGCGCTAGAATCCAGGTCGGCTTTGTAACAGCCCGGCCCTCCTCTGTGACCGGCACTGTTACCACTCACGGCCCAGGGCTATCCCTCGCCTGGCCTCTGCCACCTCGGGCTTTCCACTGGCCCCGTGAGCAGCTCTTAACATCCCCTCACCCTCACGGGATCCGGGCAGGATTTGTCCCCTTGGGTTCTCGTCAAACGCATCCTTCCCCAAGTGGATTTGGCCCAAATTTCCCTTAGGAAATTAGGTCGCCTCCCCCACTGCTCGAACCCTTGACCTCCCACTTTAAGGGAATAGTCTGGTGAGAGTGAGTACCAATTGTTCCAATGGCACAATTGGTACTCACTCTCACCAGACTATTCCCTTAAAGTGGGAGGTCAAGGGTTCGAGCAGTGGGGGAGGCGACCTAATTTCCTAAGGGAAATTTGGGCCAAATCCACTTGGGGAAGGATGCGTTTGACGAGAACCCAAGGGGACAAATCCTGCCCGGATCCCGTGAGGGTGAGGGGATGTTAAGAGCTGCTCACGGGGCCAGTGGAAAGCCCGAGGTGGCAGAGGCCAGGCGAGGGATAGCCCTGGGCCGTGAGTGGTAACAGTGCCGGTCACAGAGGAGGGCCGGGCTGTTACATAAAAAGGCGCCTTTTTATGTAACAGCCCGGACGTGATCCCCGGCACTGTTACCGCTCACAGCCCGTGACCTTCCTCTGGGCCCAGCCACTGTGAGCAGCTCTTAACATCCCCTCACCCTCACGGGATCCGGGCAGGATTTGTCCCCTTGGGTTCTCGTCAAACGCATCCTTCCCCAAGTGGATTTGGCCCAAATTTCCCTTAGGAAATTAGGTCGCCTCCCCCACTGCTCGAACCCTTGACCTCCCACTTTAAGGGAATAGTCTGGTGAGAGTGAGTACCAATTGTGCCATTCACCCTCACGGGTTCCAGGCAGGATTTGTCCCCTTGGGTTCTCGTCAAACGCATCCTTCCCCAAGTGGATTTGGCCTAAATTTCCCTTTGGAAATTAGGTCGCCTCCCCCACTGCTCGAACCCTTGACCTCCCACTTTAAGGGAATAGTCTGGTGAGAGTGAGTACCAATTGTGCCAATTGGAACAATTGGTACTCACTCTCACCAGACTATTCCCTTAAAGTGGGAGGTCAAGGGTTCGAGCAGTGGGGGAGGCGACCTAATTTCCTAAGGGAAATTTGGGCCAAATCCACTTGGGGAAGGATGCGTTTGACGAGAACCCAAGGGGACAAATCCTGCCCGGATCCCGTGAGGGTGAGGGGATGTTAAGAGCTGCTCACGGGGCCAGTGGAAAGCCCGAGGTGGCAAAGAGGCCAGGCGAGGGATAGCCCTGGGCCGTGAGCGGTAACAGTGCCGGTCACAGAGGAGGGCCGGGCTGTTACAGGCTTAAGGCCGCCGGGACCCGTAGCAAGCCTGACATGCAACCTGTAAACCTGTTTAATCCCATACATGATCAACAACATACATAAAAATTGAAACTTTTCCTTACATTCATACACCAAACTCAACCTGTGCATGCACTAAACATAATCATAATCATGACCCCTCTATGGGATCTCATCAATGCCCCAATGGGCGATACAATATATGTTGAGTTGGTTTACATAAACATTATAAAAAGATCTAGGATCATGCATTAAAAGGGATACCTTATACATAGGTCAAGCACAACCTCTAATCCTCAATATCATTACATTACATAGCTATTCATAACTTTACAATTCATCATGTCCACATTCTATCTATTACAAACATATGACTTCATTACTCTTGCGGACCTCCTGGTCTACCATGTACCTGCAAACCTGGGGAATATGGGAAAGGGGTGAGCTACTAGAGCCCAGTGAGCAGAATAATAATAACTATTTAAAACACATGCTATCATGTAATGCATCACATCACAACCATATCACATCAAGGATGGACTTGTCACCAAGGGTCCTCTACATAGTCCAACTGTGCTAGGGGCGTAGTGCAGGCCACACCTGGTCTTTCTCTTATATAAAACATAACATACATGTCCAACTGTGCCGGGGGCGTAGTGCAGGCCACACCCGGTCTTTCCCTTACATAGTGCCAGGGGCGTAGTGCAGGCCACACCTGGTCTTACATATCATATCATATCTCATCATACTGAGGACCAATGGGTCATCCAACATCAATCCACAATAACATCAAGATTTGCAATGCAACATATTCGTGAATTCTAATGCAAACAACCTAAAATATCACATGGCATTTATGATGGATGATTCATGTTAAAACTTTAATTATTTAAAACATAAGAGTTTATTCTACTCGCCTCTGGCTAGCTCTGACACTGACTGAAGCAGCTGATTCACTGCTGAGGTCCTCGGTTCCTCGGGTCCGAACCTACACAGGTGGACTCAAATGAGGGACCAAACAACTAGAACATAACTCTAAAAACATCCCTCAAAAACCCTCTAAAACTCCTCAAAACATCCATGCAAAAACATGCAAAGGAAGGCTGGACAGGGCACTTTCGGCGGCAGGTTCGGCGGCCGAAAGTCCCTCCAAAGCTGAAAGTCAGGCAGGTTCGGCGGCACCTTCAGCGGCCGAAACTCCCAGACAGAAGCGAAACTCATGCATGTTCGGCGGCACTTTCGGCGGCCGAAACTCCCAGACAGAGACGAAAGTCTCCTTTCGGGGGCAAGCTTCGGCAGCCGAAGGCTGCTTCCACAAGCATGTTCGGCGGCCGAAAGTCCCTTCGGCTGCCGAACCTGGTTTCTCCCTTAGTGGCAGAAACTCAGCTCTTCTATGCATATACGCCTCCCATTCCATCCAAACATGCATAAACCTATTCTACAACACACATACATAAGCATACAAGCTCCTAGGGGCTTCAAACTATCTAAAACCCCATCTACAACACATCAAACATGCATTTACAAGCCACATTGTTCAAAAACACAACATAAACTCATAAACCTAACCATAAGCTAAACATGCATTCTACCCCATGGATCTTCATAAAACTTACTTAAAACATGCAATGAGCTTAAGATCGGCTCTTACCTCTTGAAGATCGAGAGAGAGACGACCTAATCTTGGAGATGGGAGATTTTCAACTTCCTTGGGTCTCTAAGCTCAAAACTTGCTCAAAACTTGAAAATCTTCAAAACAAGATGAAAACTTGTGAAAATCGTGAAAGATTTGAAGGAAGAACTCAAAGATTGGTGAGGGGCGGCGGAGAGCTCACCTTGGCCGAAAATGGGGAGAAAAGCTTGCCCATTTCGGCTAAGGGACCCTTTTATAGTGGCTGGCCAGGCCACGTTCGGGGGCCGAACGTGCCTCCGCATGCATGCCAGGTTCGGCGGCCGAACCTGGACTTCCCTCACTTATGCCTTCGGGGGCCTAAGGCACACCCGAAATGCCTGAATGTTCGGCGGCCGAACTTGAGGTTCGGCGGCCGAACCTGGGTTTTCCTCCAAGGTTGTTTTCATGCAAAAACTCATTTCCTTTTATTCTTAAAATCATGAAATACATTAAAACATTTTATGAAAACATATTTCTACCCTACTAGAGGCTTCCGACATCCGAGATTCCATCGGACGGTAGGAATTCCGATACCGGAGTCTAGTCGGGTATTACAAATATATTTAAATATTTTTAAAATTTTAAATAATATACTGATAATATATTGAGTATAAAACCCTTTACAAATAAAACGCGTTTCCATCGTCCGACCATGTTTTGATAACTAAAGGGAACCGATCTTAATATAGGTCAAACAGACCAAATATGGTATGATACACTCTCGAGATAAATATAAATTTCGAACAAAAATGGTCCGCACTATTAACATTTACCAATGACATAAATGCGCGTATCATAAATAAATTAATATGAGAAATGGTTAATCAACACCACAGTTATTAGTTGATTAATTGCCATTTATGAACCGCCTAACACACTTATCAATATGGGTGAGCATTCGGTCGGTTCGGTTCAAAACCGAACCGAACCGAATAAACTGAAAATTGAAATTTTAGTGTTTATTAAAATCGAACAGAACCGATTTTGGTCAGAAACTAAATCGAACCGAATTGGTCTGATTTGATTCGATTCGGTTCGGTTTGATCGATTTCAATTTTTAATAATTTTTTTATTTTTTTACACTTTATTTTTAATATTTTAAAATTTAATTAAAATATTTAATTTTAATATGATTTAATTTCTCTATATTATTGAAAAAATATATTATTATCATTAATCGGTTCGGTTCGATTTTTTTCTGATCAAAACCGAACCAAACTAAAATAATCGAAATTTCTGAAATTAAAAACCGAACTGAACCGAAATATATAAAAACCGAACCAAAATTTTAAATCAATTCGATTCGATCAATTTTTTCAGTTTGAACCGAATACTGCTCACTCCTACTTGGCAAGAGTATTCACGTCCCAAGTCAAAAGGGAGTTAGTCTCTCTTCGTACTTTCACGCATACTCACTTAAACTTTTTAACTGTTTTCTCATATTTAGCATATTCTTTTTTTCAAAGTTGAGTATGAAAAAATTTATATAAAGTTTTAAAGGCATTCACCTCATTAAACTTTTCAAAATTAATCTACCCGTTAAATCAAGTTATATCCAAGTGCCCACATGTGATAACCTACTAAATTTGAGTTCATCGTATATTAACTAATTAGTTTATTCGTCAATTTAACCATTAAATATTATAGAAAAATATAAAAATATTTAAAATATAAAATAATTAATTAATAAATAATTTTATAAAATTAAAAATTAACTAATATATATTTTTATATTATAAAGACTAAATAGTAAATAGAAAAACTCATTAATAGATTTTTAACTCTTCAAAATACATTAATATATTTTTTAAAATTAATAGGCTAATTAATAAATTTATCATATTACAAAAACTAAATAATAAATTTTCTAATTATTTCTCATTTTTATCTCTATCATTTATTTCTCTCTTTTCATCTTTTTTATATTTTATTTTGGTATAATTTATTTTATAAAAAGATTACTTTTTATCTTTTTACGTTTTATTTTAGTATAATTTATTTTATAAAAAATTAAATAATTTATTATAAAATTATACTTGATTTTATTTTTTAAAAATAAAAATTTTATAAATTAAAAATTAATTATTTTACTCTAAATCAAAAATTGTTTAAAAAAATTGAATTAAATCCTCCAAATGCTCATATTACAGATTTTCAAATACATATTGTTCCAAAAAGACAAATTCTTAATATTTTATTTAATTAATTTAAAAGTTTCAATTTAATTTTAACTGAGATTAAAAAAATTAATAAAACTAATAAATTGAGCTTTTTAATTTTTGTACAAAATCAAAAAAATAAATATACAAAGAAAATAAGAAGGAAAAAAGTTTAATACAAAGGAGGGAGGGAGGGTGTCGCCCGCCAAAAAGTAGGTACCCATTTGTATATAAGGCTGTTTTTTTTTTTTTTAAATAAATTTGAAGATAATATCTAATTTTAATTAAAATTAATTTTTTAGCCATAATTTATTTTATTTATGAATAAATTAACCCATTTTACACAAAAAGTTATATTGAAGTTATAATTCATGTAAAATTAATATTTTATTTTTAAAATTTCAAAATTATTATTTTAAACTTTTTTTCAAATGTGTTAATTTTATTTTAAATCGAGGCAAAATTTTAAATTTTAAATAAAATAAAACTCGTTCTAAAGTTTAAGAGCCAAAAAAATTGAAATTTATTCCATTTCCTTGAGAATATAGGTAGTCTGGTAATAATGAGCAAATTAATTCTCACATGAGAATAAATTAGCATTAGATAGATAATTATTTTCTTATTTAAAGGATAATATGGTATTCTAGAGTTTTTAATAAAAATATATTGCTTAAAATTCTATATTAATTAAAAATATTTGGAAAATTATTTTATTCGTAAAAAAATGCTATTGATTTCGTTAATACTAAAAAATGGTAAAAAAATTCTATTGATTTCTTACCTATTTTATTTAAATCTGTTCCGAGCCGAAACAATTAAATCAAAACATACTAGACATTGAATTACTTTGAATCGAAATCGATGAAAACCAATTTAGTTCTAGTTCAGTCTCTCTTTCAGCTCTAAATCAATAATTTTGATCCGAATCGAACCAATGGGCAGACATACCCTGAAGCTCATCACACTTGGTTTTTCGAAGATTGGAAATACAAGATTACCCCTTGAACTTTTTTGAGGTCATTGTGCCTATAATTTTTGTTCACACAAGTTTTTAAATGCCCCACTCTTTTGAGTGGTTTGGCCATAGCTAGAAATTCAAGCATCCCTCAAGCAGATACTAAACCTGCTTTTTGGAAAAGCAGCTCCTCCACAGATGCCCAAGATCAGATGCAATGCAAAGCACAAAGCTTCATTATGAGTAGTCAAAAAACTCATTTCCACTTAAAAAACAAAGACTAAAGATATGAAAGCTACATTTTGAAGAGGAAGAATGTGACCCATGACATAAAGGCATCCAATTGGAAAAAAAGAAAAATTCCTTTCACATAAACTTTGCACAATAAATTATTCTGATAATTTCCATTCACAAGTTAGCAATTATATCAGGAAGCAAATTCAAGTTAAGTATGTGGGATAATTAATTCCCTTAAAAATCTAAGAATAATCTCTATTCACTGTGGAATTTTCGTAGAAGTTTTTTTTTTTTTTCATCGAGATAAGACACATATATACAAGATTCAGGGACAATACTGAATTGTTGTTAAAATCATGTCTTGATTTTGTATAAGTCTTACACTCGGAATCTCGAAAGACTAGCTAACCGGGTGCGTCTTTAAAAAAGATCTCAACCCAAAACCTATACCACATTAGGTACAGCTTAAAAGAACTAAAATATTATTTTTCAGACAGATGAAATCATGGGAAATGCTTGCTACAACAAACTTATGTATATCATATTATTTCTTGCAGCAAATTTCTCAAATTTGAGAAAAGAAACCTGTCAACAACTGAACTCCAGCTTTTCTCTCCATCAAGATTGGGACAATTGAGTTGGATACAGAGATTATGATGAAGTGGCCTACCTTTAAAATTGTGTGGCCATCAATGGCAGATGGTGAGCATTGAAAATTGCAGAAGATTCTCATCTAAAGGCAAAAAATGGGTTTTCTCCATTCTTCCAAATCTTCTTGTCATAATTGATAACTCGTCTAATGCCACTGTGGAAAATATTCCTTCTTGCTTTACATGCCTCCATATATTCTCAAAGAATTTGTTCTTTGCTTTTATCAAAGGGACTCTCTTCACACTATAAAACTCTAAAGCCTCAAAAGCACCGCCCCAGAAACAAAAAAAATTCTGAAAACTTACAGATTGTAAATCTCCAATGACAAGTTGCAGGTTGCTTCAAGTTCATACAGAAGATCAAACTCCAGATAAATGGAGTGTTTCATTAACTG
Organism: Manihot esculenta; assembly: GCF_001659605.2. Classification (NCBI taxonomy): domain Eukaryota; kingdom Viridiplantae; phylum Streptophyta; class Magnoliopsida; order Malpighiales; family Euphorbiaceae; genus Manihot; species Manihot esculenta. The sequence continues at coordinate 24,850,366 of NC_035163.2, forward strand.
AAGAAGTGTTCAAAAGGTTTTTCTCTCAGGGAAATCCAACCCTCCATAAGATATTTGGTGAAGGATCATTATTCAGTCCATTGTTGTTTGGAAAATTTTTTGATCCTTCAGATGCCTTTCCATTGTGGGAATTTGAGTCTGATATCTTGTTATCTAATCTTCGAAGCTCCGGCAAGACAAGTGTTGATTGGTTTCAGACAGATGAAGCTTATGTTCTAAAAGCAGAAGTACCAGGTAAGTGTTCTAGGTTTCTTTCTTTCTTTCTTTCTTTCCGGCTTGGCTTGGAAAAGGAAATGCTTTGTTGAACCTGATGGTTTTGTAAAGCAGGAGTTGGGATAAATACAGTGCGAGTGTACGCTGAAAATGGGAAGATTGTGGAAATTAGTGGGCAGTGGAAGCAGCAGCAGCAGCAGAAAGAGGCGAAAGCAAAGGACTGGAGAAGTGGGCAGTGGTGGGAACACGGGTACGTTAGAAGGCTTGAGCTCCCAGAAGATGCAGATTTGAGGAAGATTGAGGCATATGTGAATAATGATGTATTTCTTGAAGTTAGAATCCCCAAGAACACTTTTGATTGTGATACTGATGACACTGTCGCCAAAAAATCTGATTGAGTGTAAATTGATATGGGCATAATTTTGATTTGCCCATGAGCATGTTAATCTTGAGATTATGAAATCTTTTATATCATCAGCATAGAAGGATACTTAGGCCCTAGACTGGCTTGTTCTGCCATCTCAAATTACAACCTTTGCTTCCAAAAATGCCTCATGCATACCACTGGAGGTGCACCCACTTCCATTTTTTTTTTCAAATGAAACAGGTTTAAGTAAAAAATACAGTTTAATGTCTGGACCAATTATGATAACAAGAGAAAGTCCTTCAGACTATCTATGACTTCTTGGAGAATCACCTTTTGTCTCTTGATAAGATGATTCTGCCTGAGGCAGATATTTCCTTCTTGAAGCATCTTCAAGCTGTCAAAATGGACAGCTGTTTAACATTCAGTTCAAGGAAAGCTGCATAAATTCCAGGAATATAAAAAACAATACCATCATATTTACCTCCTCAAAATTGTCAAACAATCTGCTAGCCAAATCAGCAAGAGATTGTTTATCATTCACTGAAGCTGCAGAAGGTGGATTTGAGTCTAATTACTTCCTAACATAGTTCAATGTACCAGCGTCCTATCAAATCCTTCTTAAGAAAAGAACGGGTGCCTGTTTTCTCATTTGCAATTTCTGCATTACATAAACAACTAAGAAAGCACTATTTTGCAGTAAAGAAACATTGTAGCATAAAGGGAGCAGAAACTGTGCACATAAAACTTACTATTTTCAACAGGAGGTGAAACGATCAAAGGCAAATCGAGTTGCCAAAAGCCGTTATCCTAAGCAAGAGAGACTCCATTTCCAGGGTCTATTATAAGAGATGCAGAGGCAAGGTCTAATGCTAGTCTTCTTCTGGTCTGCAATGGATGTCCTTGTGCAGAGTCAGAGGTAACTTGGTCCTTGCCTGTGAATCAAGTTACCTTTCGTCTCTTTGGTGTTTCCTGCTTGTGGGTTGATAGAGCATAATTTAGTCCATTTTATATTAATATTATTAATAAATATTTACATGATTTCTGCTTAATTTAGTGTTTTTAATATTATTTTGCAGAAAATAATGTAAAAGGACAATTTGGAGCATGAAATTCGTTTTATTTATTATTTACATGATTTCTGCCTAATTTAGTGTTTTTAATATTATTTTACAGAAAATAATGTAAAAGGACAATTTGGAGAAAATCCCCCTAAAACTGCCTTATTGGAGCAAAGAATGAGGAAAGGATTTTGAAGCTTAAATATTCAAGCTTGGATAGCCCACCAACGCACAGGCCCGCGCTCCGCACGCCCACGCACACAGCCCATACCCGCGCTCCATCCATTCTCTTCACGTGGGTCGCTTCACCAAGCTTCATCAATTCCTCACATGGATGTGAACCCCAGCGCATGGACCAAAGCATTCAAGCACGTGGGCCCCGCCACAGCAACTCTTTCCCAGCGCATGGACCATGGACCAAAGCATTCACAGTAGACCCGACAATGCAATGCTCTCACGTGGACCGCACTTCATCTCTTGCCCATGGCCCGCTTCCCTTCACGCGGAACAAGCCCCGCCACTTCAACATGCACAGCACATTCACGCGCCCTCACTCCAGCTTCGCGTGGACATTCGCACACTCAATCCACTCCCAGGCCAGCAATTTTCCTAAATAGTGCGCTCCTCTGCACTTATAAATAGAACTTCCAGTGAACAATTCGGGGGACGAACAATCTCTTCCATTCGGCAATTCCGCAAGCTCCACCGCCTTCTGGTTCTTTTCCTTTTCTTTTTCTTTTTTATTTTATTTTTCTATTTTTAATTCAGTCAATGAATGGCTGATTTTCCATCTAGTTGAATATTGGTTGAAACTTTAGTTATTTAATGGGTTGTGAGACTTGATCAAATATTATTTAATTTTGGGATTCAATATTCATGCAATTTCATATTTAATTCTCATATTATTTTGTTATTGAAATCTACGTTGATTTTTTTATTGCAAAATAATTATTTGTTAGTTTGAATAATTTAAGTCCGTAATTGCTTGGGTTATTCTTACATGAGAACACTTGGGATAAAACCCAAGGAAATTGCATGATCTAGCGTTATCTCCATACGTTTGGGTAGCTAGGATTGGATCTCTCTATTTCTTAATGCAATTGACAATTGTTTTAATGTCTAAGGCCCAAGGACGTTCCTTGGCAATTTGTTGATTAGTAATTAATTAGAGGACGTTCCCTAATTGGTTTAATCATAAGGAGAGATAATGGTGGTGAGAAGCGTCTTCCATCTCCATAAACTAATCTATTGAATTAACCCAAAAGAACAAAGTGTCTGTGATCGATCCCAATGACTAAAGTGGATCCAATATTTCAACTAGAGCTTTCTTATTATTTATTTCTCTTTTATTTTATCATTCGTTTATTTTAATTGCTTTTAGTAGTTTATTAATTAAATCAATCTCAAACCCCCCATTTTACTTTAATTACAATTTATTTTTATCTCATTTTTTGTTTATCTCATTTGATCCCACTTTCAGTGTTTATCTCATTTTTTTTAGTTTATTATTATTCCAATTAATTATCTTGATCTTGTTGAGAAAAATAAATAGGTAATCAACTCTCTGTGGATTCGATCCTTTCACCACTATCTGCAATTATAAATTGTTGATAACCAGAAAGGTTATTTTTGGCCGGTTTCGACAACCGCGAGTCATGGGTAATCAGTAATGGCTTGTAAAGCTTGGTGTTGAGTTGGTGCGTTTTTAACCAGCGGCGAAACTCCTGTTTTTTTTTTTTTAATCATGCAAAAGAAGTTGCATTTTCAAAGCCTTAATGGGCAAAGTACAAAGGATATTGGGCTAAGGGCCTAAAAGAAAAACTAGAACACAGCAAAATTTAATTTTGGGGTGGTGATTGGACATTTGAATTCACTTCACAGCCATCTATTTTAAAGTGTAGAACCATGAGATCATCGATTGGTCTCTCCATATTTTTAAAGAAAAAGCTATATATTGATTTACCGAGTTAAAAAAAAAAAACATTATAGATAATTATGGAGAAGATGAGAAAAGATGATGATTATGCAGACGTGGAAATGGATAGAGCAAAACCCCTTTGGAGATATATGTTAAAATAAGCGCTGACTAGATGCCAGAAAATTGGGTCCACCATTAATCAATCCCATCCTTTTGTTTTTTTTTTTCTGATGATACTACCTTAATTACTTAATCAAATACAGAATAAATATAAGGAAAAAAGAAAACGGACATAATATCCTTAATTTCCAACCTCTATAAATTAGACCATCTTCCCACAGCAGAAGAAGAAGAAATGGGTGAAAATGGCCATGGACAAGTGATAAAGTCTAGAGTTGTGAAAGTAGATTCAGAGCAATCATGGGATTTCTTCATCTCTCAAGCTACCAATCAAGGCTGCCCTGTCAGTGTCTTACAATTACAATGGCTCTTCAGTTCTTTTTTCTTTTTTTTTAAATTTGACATTACCATGAATTTTTTCATATGATTAATATAATATAATATAATTTTTTTTGTTTTTGGGTTGGATTTGCAGGTTGTGGTTCACTTTACAGCTTCCTGGTGCATACCCTCAATAGCCATGAATCCTTTCTTTGAGGAACTAGCCTTTACGTATCAAGATCTTCTGTTTCTCACAGTGGATGTGGATGAGGTTAAGGTAAAATTTTATTCAACCTTATCATTAGAATATATCACTCATTACTCACCATATATATTTTACCATTAATATACAGATGTTAATAATGTAGCTGATGAATATGGAACAGGGGGTGGCTAGGAAGATGGAGGTAAAGGCAATGCCAACATTTGTATTGATGAAGGAAGGAGCTCAAGCAGATAGGCTTGTGGGTGCCAATCCAGATGAGATGAGGAGAAGAATCAATGCCTTTGTTCACTCTATTAGAAATGGTCTCTCTAAATCCGATACACCATAAATTTAAAGTTGTTTCCAAAATTGTATATGCCAGCTTGTAGTTTTCTTTAGTTTCTGGGTTTTGAATTTTCAGTTGCTTCTTGGATGAAGATGGGATTGTTTAATGAGTACTTCCTGGTGGTATGAATAGTTCTGTTTTCCCATTGATAACATTGTTTTTTTTTTTTACCTTAGACCTTTCAAGACTATAGGATACACTTTCCACCAGGCTAAATCTTGGAGTGCAACATTGTTTTTATTATTATTATTTTTATTTTTAGAAACATATATTATTGTGATATATAAATAAAAGAATTTAAAAAAAATAAAAATTTAAAAGGAATTTCCATTTTGATTTAGATAATATATATAAAAAACACTCGCCTCATGCATTTGAAAATTGTTAATAATCTAAACATATACTTAAAAATAGAAAATTAAAAATAAAATAAATTGAAGGTAATTACTAAAAGGTAAATTGATTCAAAAAATCAATATTTATGCGAATTTTTATTTTAATTTAAATATATTAATTTTAATTTAATTGATTTAATTTTTATATTTTAATATAATTTTAATCAATTTATAAAATTTTAAATTTAATATACTCGTATCAATTTAATAATTTAACTGGCATATTATATATATTATTATAATTTTTTAATTAATAAATTAACTGGAAAAGACTTAATTTTTATATTTTATTTTATATTTTATTTTAAATATTTAAATTCTAAATTAGTTGATCCAACATTTCAACATTTGTTTGAGTTTGAGTGTAATTTTGATTAATTTTTTAAAATAAAAATAAATTAATTAATTATTAAATATATAAATTACATTTGATAAATTTTATTTTGAAGTAATAATTAGAAATATTTTATAATTAACATATTATTTAATTTAAAATAAAAGTATATATAAAATAATTAAAATTAATATATTTATATAAAATTTTTATAATTATTAATACAAAATAGAATATATTTATTGTCAAAAATTTTATTTTAAATTACTATTATTTTTAAAATTAAATATATCATTTAATTATAATTAAATATGAATTAACATTATTTATATATATAAAATTAATTTATATTTAAAAAATAATAAAACAAATTATTATTAATTTTAGAATTAAATATATCATTTAATTATAATTAAATATAAATTAATATTATTTTTATATATAAAATTAATTTATATTTAAAAAATAATAAAAAAATTATATCTGAACATTCTAACCCTTCTAATATTTTAATTTTTAGAAAATAACTAAATTTACATTCAAATACAAATATTAAGACAATTAAATTAAAATTTAAATATTAAATATAAAATAATATAAATATTATTATTTTTAATAATTTAATTATTAATTATATAAATAATAATAATAATATATGTTACATATCAATTAAATTATTGAATTTAAAAATTTAAATATTAACTCAAATTATATTAAAATATAAAAATTAAATTAATCAAATTAATTAAATTAAAATTTAAAAATTAAAATTAAAATATAAATATACGTAAATATTTGACTTTTTATTCATTGGCCTTACTAAAATAATTAAATAATGCAGATCAAAACTAGGCTTCAAAGCCCATGCCCAAGCCCATCAAAAGTGATTGCAGTATTGCACAATGACAACTTCAGTCACGCTGCCTTCTCTGCACTAAATTTCTCTCTATTTTCTCTGGAAATTAAACAACAAAAGCCTCCAATTTCTTTGTTTTCTCTCACCCCAAACACATCATCCCCACTAACATCCTTTCCCGTTAATTCTCTAAGCCGGAAGTCCGACGGCAATTTCCGGCGAAATTTAGAATTCTCGACCTTTTGAAAATGGCATCCCCTGAAAACACTAATTGGCTAATCGAGTATGGCTTGATCGACGATATCCCTGTTCCGGATGCGAATTTCTCTGTCCCGGTTACCAGCTTCTCTTGGCCTGTGCAGAATTCAAACGGTTCGTCTATTGTCGGGTAACTGAAGATCCCTGTCCATCTATCAGTTAGGGTTTTGTTGACTTCATTTAAATGGTTGTTTTATTTTCCCTTTTTTTCTTTTGGATATGAACTTCAAATTGATAATTTGGGCTGCTTTGGATTTTTTATACTGGAATTTGTTATATAATCTTCATGGTGATTGTTTTTCTCTCTACCTTTTTAACGACTAAATTATAGAGAACTGTTAGGAATGTAATTTTTTTGGTCGTTTTTGGGCTTCTAAGGTATTTTAGAGCTCCAATCTCTGAAATGGCATCAAATAATTGCAGAACATGCTTGGATTTTGGTTATATGGGTCAATTTCATTTCGGTACTTCATTAGCAGGTCTTGGTGTTTGTTTCTTCGGGTGCTTTATGGCATTTGTTTATTTGGGTGATCTGGTTTAAGTTTTATGTGGGTATGGGATAAATTTTGAGTCCCTGATGGAATTCAGTTTAGGTACTATTGGTGTTTTCTTTTGTATTTGCGTTGTTTCTTTTTTTTTTTTTTTTTGTTTTTGTGTGTGTGTTTGTTGGGGGGGCAACAAACTTTATAATTGAATTAGTATAGTACAGAAAATGGGATTATAAATGCAATTTTTTTCCTGCTATATACTTTGGTATGTTAAATCTTGGCGACTTGGCTTGCAAGATGAGTCCTTGATGCACATTGTGCAACATTATTGATCATGAAACAAACTTTGATTAATTGGAAATAACATTTAGACAAATATGGATTGTGAAGGCAAATTGTGAGCTTTTCCATGATTTTACTGTGATTTCTGCTATTTTGGATTTATATAAAGGGGGTTGCTTTTGTTTTTGCTTCATAAATCGTGTTCCTTGCTTCCATTCATAAGTGAGATCCCACTTCGTGTTTATTCAACTAAAGCTTGTATCATTTCTTGTTACTTGTACACTTGCTTGTATCATTTCTTGTTACTTGTACACTTGCTTGTATCATTTGTTGTCTCGCAATTTATTCATAGTTTGGAAAATTTGGGAAAACTTTACACATGTACACATGTAGTGTGGACCTAACTGGCTACTAATCTCTCCTCCTCCATTCTTCCCCCCCCTTACAGTATTATTTCTTCTAATATCTCTATTTCTGAAATATCTTTCTAGTGGGGAAATTGATGGACCATTTGGAGATTGTGACAAGGAGTCCAGCTGCAAGAAGAGGTATGCCAATGTCATTTTAATGCGTGCTATATAGTACGAAAGGAAGTTGTTTTTCATTCTATTTTTTTGGGGTTGGGGGAGGGGGGTGTTTGTTCACTAGTTTTGTGTAAGATTATTCCCTGATATATGCACTTTTTAGAAAGTGTTGGCAACTGTAGGCTTAGAATTTAAGCCAGTAATCTTTATTCCTTCTTATTGTGATTTGACAACACTGGGCTGTTAATAGTTAGATGCTTAAGTGGTATTCAGAAGTTAAGAATTGATGGGAGAAAGTCAGAATTCTCTTTTATTTTCAGTCACTAGTAGTCATGGTCGCATACTTTTGAACACAACTTGCAATAGGCCATTACATGTGGAGCGGAGCTGTGCCATATGCATTTATGTGGTGCAGAGTGCATTTATATTGATTCAATTTGGCTTTGCTTGAATAAAGTATATCCTTAGTTAAAATTTTCTCTGTAAAAGCTGTCACCATCCTGGTGCTGCCATGGATATCATTTCACTATTGTAATCGACTGAACTGTTGATGGAGTAATCATGTGCATGAGCTGTTGTCCCTCATCTTTTCTTTTTTGGATCCAGATATAATTTTTAGCACTCTCTTTTTCTTATCTATACAATATTTTATGTTTATGGAGGACTGTGTTCCCATCTCTCATTCTCTCATACTTCCTGCTGTGTAGGGGTAGGTCTGAATCATGTAGTGCTTCTAGCTCCAAAGCGAGTAGGGAGAAGTTGCGGAGAGACAGGCTAAATGACAAGTACTCCCTTATTCTTTCCTCTGTCCGTTTATCTGTCTATTTTCCTCTCTACTTGAGGTACCCACATCCTTTATTCGGTTGTCTTCTAGATTTGTGGAATTGGGCTCCATCTTGGAGCCTGGAAGACCTCCTAAAACAGACAAGGCTGCTATTCTGATTGATGCTGTTCGAATGGTGAGTCAGTTAAGAGGTGAAGCTCAGAAGCTGAAGGAATCAAATTCAAGTCTTCAAGAGAGGATCAAAGAGTTGAAGGTGAATCTGCTTCATTTGTTATTTTTCATGTTGAGAATGGAATGATCAGGTTTTGGCATGCCTATGCAATTTGTTAATAGATTTTCAATGTTTGAAGCCCATGAGCCTGAAAAAGGATCAAGGCATTCTGTTAATTTTATTAAGATATTGTCTTGTTTAGGCTGAAAAGAATGAGCTTCGAGATGAGAAGCAGAGGCTGAAAGCAGAGAAGGAGAAGTTGGAGCAGCAGTTGAAAGCTGTGAATGCACAACCTAGCTTCTTGCCTCCGCCAGCTGCAATTCCTGCTACATTTGCTACTCAAGGCCAAGCGCCTGGAAACAAGTTAGTACCTTTCATTGGTTACCCAGGAGTTGCCATGTGGCAATTTATGCCACCTGCTGCAGTGGATACCTCTCAAGATCATGTGCTTCGGCCTCCTGTTGCTTAAGTTAGCCAAATCTTGCAGCCTTCAAATTATTTTGTCATTGTTCTTGTTTGTATTAGATTTTGTTGGGTCTTCTAACCGGACATGGTGGGTGACTCATACTATTTGCAGTCTGGATTTTCTATGAAATGTTGCTGGTGCTCACATGTAAATTTAATAATTTTATTTAGCAATATGTTTTAATCTAGCATTCTCAAGGATTTTTTAGATGTCTGCTATAGATGTATGCTGCTTTGAGTCCGTAAATTGGGTAACCTGTCTTGAACTAGAATCAGCCGGTTTAGTCTGATTTGGTTTCATATCAAAATCAGATTTTAACTGATCATTGAATAATTAAAATATAACTATATAGAATTAAAAAATAGAATTAAGAGGGATTGTTCAAATTGATTTTGATTTGATTTGATTAGATCTTGAAGCGGAGTTATTAATTCCATGGCCACAGTTACCTCTAAATCATTTTTTCATCAGAAATGACCATTCTATCTGATTGCAAATCGAATGATTTGTAGTTAAGATAACCTGTTTTTCTGAAGGTGAGGATTGTGATGATCACACATGTGGGCCAGGCGAATACAAGTCATATACGGCTATCTGTCAATTTGCCATAATATCTTATCTGCAGTGCAATGTTAACATCTGGTTCTCAGCTACCGCATTCCTGTCTTGTTAAAAGAAAAAAAAATTCATGGCTTCCATCTCTCTCAAATTTCATATGCATGCTACTAATCTTTCAACTGAATTTCTGCAAAATAAAACCCTCTTCTATTCTTTTTCATATTCTAAAATCACCCATCGAAGTCTTGATTCCCAATTATCTTTCTTGCCTTTCCATGATGCGCGCCCCTATAAACCCAAAGCTTCCTCTCTGTCCATCCACTCTTCCTTATCTTCCTTTACCCCGCCTTCATCCAAAGAAGAAGCCGTCCTTCAAGCCAAAACCTGCCTCTCGACTACCCTAGAAAAGCCCCTCAATAACCCTAAACTTGCTGGTAAACTCAAGAAACTGAAGCAACCCAGATTCCAGGTCGAAATCCCAGTCATCGATGACTCGCCAACATCCCTTTCCCAACTTGCTTTTGATGTTTTTGAAGAGCTACCCATTAAAAGAAAGGGTTCCAGGATCAAGATTCTAATACTCTGGCCTAGCCCCACGTTGAAAAACACTGCAGTTGAAGCATTTCAATCTCAGTCATCAAACAATGTTGAGCAAGTTGACATATCCTCAGTTATAAACGGTGATCCTAGAATCTTTGGCTTTACTGACGTAGCTGTGTTCGTGGCGCCAGAGAGTTCACAATTGGCAGCCATAAAAAGCATAACTGACAGTTTGTACCCAAAGCCAGTAGTGATATTCAACCCCGGATGGGGTTTTGAAGAGGAGAGCGATTTTGGTGACTTGAGTGGCTTTGCAGGCTCTTTTGAGGTGATATATTCATTTGTAGGGTTGGAGGTGAGGGGTGTTTTGAGCAAGAGAAGAGGAGTTGTTTTCAAGTGTGTGAGAGATGGGGTTGTGAGTGGTGAAAGATGGACAGTTCTTGTTGAAGAAGAAGGAGAAATGAAAGTGGTTTCCAGATTCAAGACCCGGCCATCCATAGGTGAAGTTGAGAATGTTTTGTATAATTTGATGGCTATTAATTCGCCTATAACAAAGTCTGCCAAGTTTTTTAAGGATCTGGTGTCAAATGTAACAGGAAGAAAGAAAATTTAGGGAATGAGGATACTGATTCTGATTCGTGTTTGTTCTTTTTGAATGATTGACATTTCTTTTGAATTGTGTCATTGAATGCAGACTTCCTTTGTGGTCTTGACCACTAAATACAGCATTTGATTGTGAACATAAGCGAGCTATCTAGAAAATAGAAATGGAGCTATACAGGAACACTCTTTCAATTTCATCTATAGCTGATCACCCTCGTACATTAGAGAACACTAGCACCACTAGAGCTTAAGCATATAGTTCTCTATATGAAACTTGAGGTTCATTTAATTCATCTTTCTACAAGACAGGCATTGCGGTTCAATTTGTATTTTTGCAGTAAATAATCGTTAATGTGACTTTTTCAATTATGGTTTTAGATTATGATGCGACCAACATGAAATGCATCACTAATCAATGACATATAATATAATTGTTGTACATATAATACTTGTATTGTAAACTGTCTCATACTCCTCCTAAATTTCGTTTGCATCTTCTTACTCGTCAACATAGTCATTGCCATATGTAGAGACTGGGCTATTCTTCCACCCACTAACTCCATTTTTGTTAAGTTGATCTGATTACTCTTCAGCTGCATTTGCTGCAAACCACGTCATTTGATTGAGATGGGCATTGCCTCGGAAGTAATTGAAAAAGCTGCTTGGGATTACATATTGGCAATGTTATGGATCATTAAGCACACTAAAGTAAAGGTGTGCATTACTTAATGAAAATGGCTTGAGAGGAAAGTGGTGACAGAGCAGGCGACAATGCTAGTAAGTGAGGAAATTGGTGAAAGCTCTATACTATATACTGGTGCAAAAAACTAATTTTCAGCTCATTTATTGGTTTGTTTTGAAAAAAAAAAAAGAGCAAAGAACTGGAGGTGTTCAGACTTGAACGTAGAAGAAGAGTTCAAAAAAAAAGAAAAAAAAGAACAAACAAATGCCTGAGGTTGTGTGATATTTTACATTGTGTAGACAAGGCCTGTGAATTTGTGAAGAACTCTCCCCTCCTTTCTCCATTTTTGCTTTTGCCTCTCCTCATATACAGACATTTTTTCTTTTATAATTATTATGGTCATCCATATTATACTTTTCCTCTGAAAGCTCAAAGTTAAGATGCTCTAATATGACAGCCCTTGATGAACTTATCAGAGAAGTTGATGTACTTAGCCCACAATGGCCTGAGCTGAGGAAATGCTATATCTAGCCATGGCTTTGCTCTGCCATTGAAATGGATGACACCAGCACTCTCAGCATCAGCTAAACTTGTATTATCCTGGTATCCAAGACCCAGCATATGCCAGAAAGGATCGATAACGCGGACGTGACCGTGGAATGCTATTAGCCCTGGTGGTAACGTTCCTAGCTGCCACAAGCTCAGGTCTGATTTCAAGTTCTGCTTGCACATTACCAGAAAAGAAAATAGCAATACTATTAGCAAAATTGCCAGTTGAAGAACAAGGCATTCAACAGACAAATCTCGAAAAGTTCAGGGCTTGAAATGGGATTAAATAGATTACCTGTTCAACCCAGTAGTGGTATGTGAGGCTTATGTTGGTCCTCCTCCATGCCCCTAAATCGAAAATGTTCATACCATACGCCCAAGCACATTCATTGGGATTGAAATTACTAGCTATCAGAGGATGAGAGAAGTTCAAATAGCTCTTGAATCGCTTCGACATGACAAATTTATCTTTTCCTCTGCAGGTTTCTACAGCTCCATTGACCTTTCCATTCATGTCAATATCCCAAAGAGGCGAAAGATCGGTTTGCACAACTATGTCATCATCAAGAAACACCACCTTGTTCAAACTCGGAAACAACTGCAAACATTTTACACCCGATTGATGAAACCGAAAAGAAAAGAAAAGAAAATGTGATGATATGTTTTGCTTGATTATACCTCTGGAAGATGAATTCGGATGTGATTCATCACTGAATTATACTTAGGACTAAGAGCTTGCAGCTTAGCTGCGATAACGACGGGCTTTTCAGTGTTATTTGCAACAATTGCAGAAGAACCTCCTCTGAACTGCGACCTTACTCTTTGATCTTTCTCCATAGCTTCAAGAACTGGAACTTTACCCTTTGTAAACCAGTCGAAATGATGCAATGCCTTGACCTCAATTATTGCAGGCGATAAAGGGTGCAACGAAAACCAAGCTTGCATGGGTGAATAGGTTTTTCTATCGGTTATTATGTGAAGTACAAGTTTTTGCGGCCTTAAAGCATTTTGGACAAGCGAATTGGCGACGACAGCGGCGGCTAGAACGTTGTCTGAGGCGAGGACAAAGTGGAAGTAAGAGTTGTCGACGAGGGCAGGGACAAGTTCCGGAGTCGGGAGTTGCAGGCGAGCCGCTGCATTGGTGGAGTGCTCATTGGCTAACCTTAGAGCAAGACAGTGTAGCTGTTTTGGTATGCTGCTTGATGCTACATGCCTGTATAGATATTCTTGGATTTTGGCTGTTCTAGTCCTTTGTTCAAGCAATGTCACCTGAAACATAATTTAACATAATTCAAGGATCAAAAAGTAATTAATTTTAGTGTAAATTAAAAATGTAGAGGGAAGAAAGTGAGATATTGAATACCATTTCTCTGAGCTTGAGGGCAAAAGTCTTAGCATCCAAGTTGGAATCCTTCACTTCTGCCATAAACTCATCCAATGTTTGAGGAATATCATTTCTTCCTTTTAGATCATCTTGGCCAAGTGGTTCTTTTAGTACTTTGTATATCACTTCTGGTACCTTTAATTTCATACCCACAAATTATTATTTTAATTAATAAATTATACATACTAATTTACCACAATAAATTCATAAAAATAGCATTTAAAGCAGAAGTGTTGGAGATTACTGAGTCAAGCCTTCTTCCCAATATCCTTGGCCCTAGTCTTTTCCCCAAGCAACCTGCCATTTTAACAAATTAACACTACATCATCATCATCAAAGATCATTAATAAATGGCCTTCAGGGAAAATATCACCATCTTACTAATAAAAAATTAATGAAATAGCAGGTGTGTATTAGTAATATCATTGTGGATAGGTGTGTGAATAATAAAATGGTAGTGTTGTTATGAGGGATATATCAAAGTTTGTTGGAAGGGAAGGCTTCAAAGCCTGGGCGTGCAGCCACCAGTTATGAATCAAATTTAATTAAGTATGGTGGTGGGATATGGCTGTCCCACTTGTACTTTTCCCCCTCTAATTAAGCAACCTAATCACACCCCCCTAATTCTTGAATAACATAAGTTTTTAATAAGATTTTATCATATATTAATTATATAAAATATAATTTTTTATGCAAAAATAATCCTAATTGAAATTTGCATCAGCTACCACACATTATTAATTATTTAAATAAATTTAAATATATATATCGGATTTGGGATAGGTGCTAGGTGAATGAGACCTGACTCAAATTTAACAAAATTATAGTGATTATTAAGCTTAATTAATTAAACTCTTCCTAAGTTATGGTTATAGCTTTGATTTTGTTCACTTAACACAAATACTGGAAATTGCAGAAGCATCCTGATTTTGCAGGTACTTAAAAAATTCTGCTTAAAACTCTAGAACCAAAACATGAAAACCACAGAAATTAATCAGCATTATCAATCTGCTAATGAGAAACAGACAGAAAAGCATAACTTACCAAGAGTAGAGCACTTGGTTTCTCCATCAATGGTGTCAACAGTGGACAAGACGAACACAAACCGAAGAAGAAAAGTGAAGAAGAGAAGAGCATAAAAGAGCATTCTGTAAGAAACCCTTTTACCTCCAACATTCACTTTGATGAATTCTCTGACACCTTTCCCTGGAAGAACCGTAACGTGCCTGAGACTTGGAGATATGTGAAGCTGCATTTTATGAGTTTCAGAAACCAGAAACAGCCACACAAGGCCCCTAGCCAACTAGCCAGCTCTCCCCAGAGCAGCTTAATTTGTTTCTCTGTGAGTTTGGTTTTTGGTAGGTTATTGCATGACTGAAAATGCAAGAAGCCATGTAGAGATATGCTGTAAAAGGAAGGATATGATTGGAGTTTAAGGTAGCTATCAGTTACCTAAACTTGCTTAGCAAATGGGCTAGTAGTCGTTTTGTAATATTCAAAATATTATATGTATATATATATATATCAGAGAAAAAAAAAGGAGAAGAGAGTTGTTAAGAAGAAAGAGACATGGGACTTAGAACCAGATGAGGAGGCCATGGGTGTTTTTGGTTTTAAGGTTTTGGCTTTGGCTTACCATTCAAGGAGGAAAGTTGAGACTTACCCAATTAAACAGTTAATTTCACTAAATTATATAAATAAATTATAGAAATTAAATAATATATATTTAAAATATATTAAAAAATATTGGTATTATAAGTAGTATTTATGGTTGGTGCAACTTAGCTTTGCCTACAAAAGAAGTTTTTTTTATTTTATTTTATTTTTATTTGTGTATAAAATTAAAGAATATTTGGAGTTTGATAGTACATGGCTTCTAAATGGAAAATGACTCTTCTTCTCACTTCAAAGGAGGGGTTGGTTGATTTAGGACTTTTTTGGTGTTTTGAGTGAAACTACAGGAAAGGAAAGGAAACTATTCCTCTCCTCTTTTAACAAATACAATTCCCTTCTCAAGTAGCTAAGCTGATGTAAAGCCTTACAGGGAAATTTATGAACAGAACTTTATATTTGTCTTCACTTGGCTCCCATATTCATAATTGGAATTTTTTTGCATTTTTATTCACCTATTTTACTGAAAATTTTGTTGCTAAATGTAGTTTTTTTAAATAATTTTTAAGGAATATGGTATTATCATTCAAATTTTATATAAATTTCATTAAATTTAAATATTAATTGTCAAATTAATAAAAGAATTCAATGATTTTCTAAAATAACTATCAACAACTTATGTGACTTTTTACCTTATTTATTGTTATTATTTCTTAATTAGTTGAAAATATTTTATTTATTTTATTTTAGCTGACTCTAATTTAATGTAAACTTTAGTGGTCAATATATCCCTTATACTTATTGGAGAAATTTAGTTTAGTCAATTTTTAATTATTTGTTCAAATTAGTCTAGAAGTTTCAAGTAAACATCATTTAGCTCAAAATAAGAAAATTAAAAAAATTATCTTAATGTTTTTGGATAAATAGACAAAAAAAAAAGAAATTTAGCCTAATAATTTTTGCTAAATTGAAAATGTTTTAAACGAAAAGTTCAAGATATATCAATCAATTAAATTTAAACTATAAATAAGGGATGAATTTTTTTATATTTGTATATAAAGAGAGAAGGAGTGAAATTGAACGTTTACCTGTTAATATAATTAATTTCAATCCCAATTGTATCATAAAAAATTAAAAGGAAAAACATTTGTAGAATCCAAGATACTTAATTTGGTTCAAAATTTAATTGATTCAAAAAAGTGAGTAAATGAAAAATATTTTCTGGTAAAAAGAAAAATTCAGTTATTTTTTCAAAAATAATTTTTTTCATTTCAAAAGAAAAAATTATTTTGTTTATTTTAAAAATTTTATTAACACATCTATATATTTTTAAATATCAGTTATTTCCTACAAAATTCGTGTGTATATGATTGAAACGAGTTTATATTACGATTGGTCAATCTGTGAGAAAAAAAGGTGAAGTAATTAGCTTCTCACAAGAGTAATTGTGTCATAATAACATATTTTGATTTATATGATTATTAACTTTTATACTGTAAGAAGATGAAAATGGTTATAACATCTCTTAGAAAACTAGCACTGGTTAGTGGATATAGAGTCCCGAAATTATAAGTGTAATGGAAATCTGTTGAATTATATTCTATAATGGTAACTACCATGGAGTCTCGCCCTATAGTTAAGAGAATGAGTCTTGACGAAGAGCTAAAACCTACAGTATTCGAGTCTTCTTTTCCGTCAGTGGGACCGAGTATTATCTAATTAGATCCTTACCACGTGGCTTGGTCTTCGAGTGTCAGCTCATGGCCTACTTTGGGTGATTATTGTGTTATATCAGAAGTCCTCTCATTGGTTTTCGATTATTCAGATTCAAAGCTAGCCATATGTCTAGCAGTTACTCGCCTCATAGTGCATTTTACCAGAAACTCGCCTCTGTCTTTTGAGAATAATATTCGAAGACTCGCCTGACGGTTACCCGCCTTGTGGAGCTTTTTGGCAAAAACTCGCCTCTATCTTTTGGGACTAACATCTAAAGACTCGCCTAGCGATTACCCACATCGTGACACTTTTCGGCAGAAAATTGCCTCTATCTTTCTGGACTAACACCCGAAGGCTCGTCTGATGGTTACCTTGACATAAAATGTCTTAGTTAGCGAAACTAACACTCGGTTATAGACCTGGCGAATACTCGCCTTGTGGCCTGACATTTTATGCCTTAGGTAGCGGGACTAATACCCGATTATGGGCCTGGCGGACACCCATATTGTGGTCGTGGCATAAAATGCCTTAGTTAGCGGGACTAACACCCGATTATGGATCTGGTGGATATCCGTCTTATACCGTTGGCATCAAATGCCTTAAATTATAACGATCCGAAAATCGGACCGCTACCGGCACTAGGATCCAGGTCGACTTAAGTTCGCCGGGACCCGTAGCAAGCTTGCTATACTCTCTGTGCACCTGTAAAATCCCATACATGATCATACATTTTCTGTAAAAACATAAAACTGATTCTCTGAACCAAGGCTCAACCTGTGCATGCACTAACTCTGGAACCCCTTACTAGAGCTTGCTTTAGACGGGTTGAACTCATACTAAGTTAAGCTTGGTTTTCACATACACATCAAGAAAACATTTACATAAAATAAACAGACTATGTATATAAAAGGCATTTACAAACATAAGGGTCAAGCACACTACTATACTCTATACATGACGAATACATCTCTTTACAAATATTACATGTCCACACTATGCTATTACAAAATTCTTTACTCTTCCTGTACCCTGCTGACTTTCCTCTGACTCTGATCCTGCAAGACTGGGGTTAAAGGAGAGGGATGAGCTATACTAGCCCAGTGAGTAGACCGGATAAAACATGTTAATAAAACATGCTCACATGGAATGCATCACATCACAAGTAAATCACCCATCTCAGACGGATAGATTCAAAATTCCCTCCGTTCTGTGCCCGGCCCACGAAGGAGCTACTCAGGACTTCTCTACGCACCCTATGGTGCTCTGTGCCCGGCCCTCTCAGGGCTCCTCAGGACTTTACTCGGAGGGCTAGTGAATCCAAAACTATGTCCGATCCGTACAAGCATAGAATAATGCAATGCGTCACATTAGTGTAATACCCGGCTAGAATCCGGCATCGGGATTCCTGCCTTTCGGCGGAATCTAGGGTGTTGGATCTCTCTAGAAGGGGTAAAATGTGTTTTCTAAAATGTTTTCACGTGATTTCATGGTTTTAAATGAAAATGAATTGAGTTTGAAAAGGAAAAGACCAAGGAGGCGTTTGCCAGGTTCGGCCGCCGAAAGTGAAGTTCGGCCGCCGAACATGGGAAGGCTTCGGGAGCGCCTTTGGCCTCCGAAAGTCTTGTTTGAACGAGCCAAGGTTCGGCCGCCGAAAGTCAAGTTCGGCCGCCGAACATGCATGAGTTTAGGGGGCACGTTAGGCTGCCGAAAGTCTTTGACCAGGCCACCTATAAAGGGCCCTCAGATCGGAAAGGGGAGAGTTTTCTCCCCCTTTCTTGAGCTCTGGTGAGTTTATGACTTCCTTTGGTCGTTTTCGTGTTTTCTCTACCCATCTCTCAAGTTTTTCATGATTCCTACCCTTGTGTTTGAAGATTTAAAGCTTGAAAGGAGTTTTGGGAGCTTGGAGCTTTTGGAGCTTGGATTCTCCACACCTCCGAGTTAGGGGTCACACCAGCCCTCGATCTTCAAGAGGTTAGTGTAGATCCTTGCTTCCCTAGTGTTTTCATGAAGTTTTAATGAGTTTGATGGTTGAGTTTGGGGTAGAAATGCATATGTAGGTTTATGTGGGTTTTATACCCAATGTATGTTATGTGATGTTTGTGTTGAGGAGTTTATGTTAGTTTATGCTCCTTTATGCTTGTGGGAGTGAGTATGCATGATTGGGAGAGAGTATGTGAGGATTTGGGTATATTTGAGTTTGGTTTTTGGCTTGGCAGAATCGGACCTGTCGTCCAGAGGGGACCAGGTTCGGCCGCCGAAAGGAGTTTCGGCCGCCGAACCTGCATGGGAGGCAGTCTTTAGGCTGCCGAACGTGCCCCCGAAGGAGGGACTTTCGTTTCTGTCCAAGGGTTTCGGCCGCCGAACCTGCCGCCGAACTTACCCGAGTTTCGTCTCTGGAAGGGACTTTCGGCCGCCGAAAGTGCCGCCGAAAGTGTCCTGTCCAGCCGTTTCTTGGGTGTTTTCCATGCATGTTTAAGTGATGTTTAGAGGGGTTTTTGGGGGTATGTTTATGAGTTATTAGAATGTGTTTGGCACCTCATTCGAGTCCACCTGTGTAGGATCGGACCCGAGAGACCGAGGAGGCCATCAGTGTTAGCAGTTGCAGAGTCAGTCAGCGTCTGCTAGGAGGTGAGTAGAACTAAACTTAATTTTTATGCACAAAATCTAATGCCTAAAGCATGAGCATGCATCATGATTATGTATAGTAGGTTGATTGCACTAGTTCACGAATATGTTGCATTGCATTATTTCATGTTGATGCTGAGGTAGGGTGGACCGAGGCGACTTCAATAGCCCATATCTGTCACGAGTCTTGTCTTAGTCCTTTGAGAGCCGGACAAGTACATGTAGGAAAGTCCATATGAGCTCTCTGTGGACCAGACACCATGTCATGTATGTTACAGGCTTTTGTGAGCTCCTATGGGGGAGCCGGGCACCGACAGAGGGATTTTTGATGTCATGTCCATCCTCTGAGAGGAAAGATGCATGCAAAAAGTCAGACTCTCAGAAACCAGGGTCCGTGGGGAATACATATTGCATAAGCCCCCAAGACGGACAAGATTATGTGATTTCTCTGTGTTATGACGCATTTCATGAAAGCATGAATAAGAAAAAGTTAAATGAATAATAATATACCTAAAAATGGAGGAATTAAAGCAAATGTTTTTAGTAAAATGAAATCATAATTAATGAACTGTTTTCTCTGTTTCTACTCACTGGGCTTTTTAGCTCACCCCTCTCCCCTAACCCCAGTGTTGCAGGTTTAAGTCAGAGCTCAGAAGTCAGCAGGGTAAAGATTAAGAGACGTGTGTTTTATGTTATAGTTTATGTTTATGTATCAGTTTAGTAGTTTTAGAAGTGGACATGTAATATAAGTTGATGTAATGTATTTGAGATAATGTATGTAACTGATAGTGGAGTTTATGTTTATGGATTAGAGTGTGCTTGGCCCTATAGACTGGTTAATCCCTGTTGATGCATGGTTATGTAATGTTATATGTTGAGTTGAGAACCAAACTTGAGGCATGTAATGTTACCCCATTGGAGTATATGATGAGGACTCCAGTGGAGGTTTTATGATTTTATGATGTATGTTTCATGTCAGGATACATCCACAGGTCAGGTTTGGGTTCAACAGATGTTCCGTTTTCATGTTTTTATGGTTAAGTTTTAATCATGTATGGGATTTGACCAGGTAATAGTATGTATGTTTGGCTTGCTACGGGTCCCGGCGGCCTTAAGCCGATCTGGATCCTAGCGCCGGTGGCGGTTCGGGCCGTTACAGAGGGGTATCGGTTTCCGGGTCGTTACAATTAGTGTATTCTAGTGCACTCAACCTATTACATATCATGATGCATGGAACATGCTAAAAGTATTTAAGTTCTCATATTAAGAGATTTCGTTTAGTTCCACTCACCTCTGGCTGACTCTGAGCTGACACTGAAACAGTGCTCACTGTTGACCTCTTTGATTCCTTTGGTCCGTTCCTACACAGATGGACTCAAATGAGGGCCCAAACTAACTCAAGAACAACTCTAGAAAACTCCCCAAAACCCCCCTAAAACATCTTAAAAGCATCAAGCAAAACATGCAAAAGAAGGCTGGACAGGGCACTTTCGGCGGCAGGTTCGGCGGCCGAAAGTCCCTTCCAGAGCCGAACCTCAAGCACTTTCGGCGGCACTTCGGCTGCCGAAAGTCCTCTCCAGAGACGAAAGTCTCAAACCTTCGGCGGCACCTTCGGCGGCCGAAACTCCCCTTCAGAGCCGAAAGTCCAAACTTTCGGGGGCAAGCTTGGGCAAGCTTAGGCAGCCGAAACCACCTCCTTAGCATGTTCAGCGGCCGAAACTGGATTCTCCAGTTAGGCAGAAACTTGTTTTGCTTCATGCACACGTACCCAATCTCCACTCAAACATGCAAACCACAATTCCACAACCTGCATATACTCAAGTATAGGCACAAAGGGGTCCAAAACTAACTTAAAACCCCAACAAACAACACAACTAAACACATAAGCATGCTTTGACCACAATTCAACCAAACCTCAACTTACCCTAAACATGCATCTCTACCCAAACACTTCATAAAACCTTCATAAAATATGAAAAGAAGTTCAGGATCTTCACTTACCTCTTACAAACAAGAAGATAAACGATCCCAACGTGGAGATATGGAGAAACTCTCCCTCAAAGTCTCCAACTTCAAAACTTTTGGTTGATTTGCTCAAAAGCTTCAAAACAACCTAAAACCCATCAAAACTTTGCAAGATTTGAAGAAAACATGAAAATCACCCAAGGAAGATCATGGTCTCACCTCTGTCCGTGAATGGAAAGAAAATCTTATCCATTCACCGACCTAGGGCCTTTTATAGGTGGCTGGCCAGACCACCTTCGGCGGCCTAACGTGATCCCGAATGCCATGCATGTTCGGCGGCCGAACTTCACCTTCGGCGGCCGAACCTTGCATTTCTTCCTTGGCTCATTTCTTTCAAAAACTCATTTCCTTTTGTACTTAAAACATTAAAACATACTAAAATCCTTTACAAAAACATAAATCTTACCCTTCTAGCGGATTTCGACATCCGAGATTCCACCGGAAAGTAGAATTCCGATGCCGGACTCTAGCCGGGTATTACATAAATAGTGTGACTAACACTCAGTCATGGGCCTAGTGGATACCCATCTTGTAATCGTGTAATAAAATGCCTTAATTATCGAGACTAACACCTGGTCATGGGCCTGGCAAATACCCACCTTGTAGCTTAGTTTCAAATGCCTTAGGTAGCGGGACTAACACCCGCTCATGGGCATAGGGGATACCCGCATTGTGGCCGTGACATAAAATGTTTTAGTTAGCGAGACTAACATCCGGTTATGAGTCTGGCGGATATCCATCTTGCAGCCTTGACGTCAAATGCCTTAGGTAGTGGGACTAACAAGAAACTCACCTATGTCTTTTGAGACTAACATTCGAAGACTCGCCTGATGGTTATCCGCCTTGTGGTGCTTTTTGACAAAAACTTATCTCTGTCTTTTGGGACTAACATCTAAAAACTCACCTAGCGATTACCTGCCTTGTGGCACTTTTCGGCAGAAAATTACCTCTGTCTTTTGGGACTAATACTTGAAGACTCGCCTGACAATTACTCACCTTGTGGCATTGACATAAAATGTCTTAGTTAGCGGAACTAACACTCGGTCATAGGGCTGAAAAATACTCGCCTTGTGGCCTGGCATAAAATGCCTTAGGTAGCGGGACTAATACCCGATCATGAGCCTAGCGGACACTCACATTGTGGCTGTAGCATAAAATGTCTTAGTTAGCAGGACTAACACCTGATTATGGGCCTGGCGGATACTCCCTTGTACTGTTGGCATCAAATGCCTTAAATAGTGTAACTAACACCCGGTCATAGGTCTAGTGGATACCCATCTTGTAGTCGTGGCATAAAATGCCTTAATTATCGAGACTAATACTTGGTCATGGGCCTGGCAAATACCCAACTTGTAGCTTAGCATTAAATGCCTTAGGTAGCGGGACTAACACCCGGTCATGGGCCTAGGGGATACCCACATTGTGGCCGTGACATAAAATGTCTTAGTTACCAGGATTAACATCCAGTTATGGATTTGGCGGATACTCGTCTTGTAGCCTTAACGTCAAATGCCTTAGGTAGAGGGACTAACACCTGGTCATGGGCCTGGTGGATACCCACCTTGTGGTCGTGGCATAAAATGCTTTAGTTAGCAGAACTAACATCTGGTCATGGGCTCAGCGGATACCTACCTTATGACTTGGCATCAAATGCCTTAGGTAGCGGGACTAACATCCGGTCATGAGCCTGGCGAATACCCACTTTGTGGCCATGGCATAAAATGTCTAAGTTAGCGAGACTAACATCCAATTATAGGTCTAGCGGATACTCACCTTGTGGCCTTGGTATCAAATGCCTTGGGTAGCAGGACTAACACCCAGTCATGGACCTAGTGGATACCCGCCTTATGGCCGTGGCATAAAATGCCTTAGTTAGTGGGACTAACATCCAGTTATAGGTCTGGTAGATACCTGCTTTGTGGCCTTAGCATCAAATGCCTTAGTTAGCGAGACTTACACTTATATTATGAGCCTTGCGGATACCTACCTTGTAGCTCTAGCATAAAATGTGTTAGTTAGTAGGACTAACTCTCGGTTTAGGGCCTAGCGGATACCCGCCTTGTGACGTTGACATAAAATGCTTTATTTAGCAAGACTAACATCCAATTTAGGACCTGATGGATACCCGACTTGTGGATGCTTTATTTAGCAAGACTAACATCCAATTTAGGACCTGATGGATACCCGACTTGTGGCCTTGGCATAAAATGTCTTAGTTAGCGGGACTAACACCCAATTTATGGCCTGGCGAATACCCATCTTATGGCCTTGGCATAAAATATCTTATTTAGCAGGACTAAAACCCGGTTATTGAGCCTAACAGATACTCGCCTTGTGACTTTTGGTTTTGCTTTTGACTCGTCCTCTTGTCCTCTCTCAATGCTTGGACTTCATCATCCAGCCTTATGTACGTCTGAGCTTTATCCATTAGCTGTTGGTAAGTAGCAGCTGAGTTCTTGATTAGAGAATCCATGAACTTGATGTTACGCATTCCTTTTTTTAGTGCTTCACATGCTATCTCGTGATTTAATTCTTGCACTTGTATTACTTCTATATTAAAACGTGAGATAAAACTCCTTAAAGACTCGCCCTCTTCTTGGCGAATATTGCGCAAGTTAGAGGAGAATTTTTTAAAAGGTATACAAGTAATAAATCTAGATTTAAATAACATAGTGAATTGTGTAAAGTTCTGAATTGAACCTGAGCTCAGATGTTGGTACTGTTTTTGAGCCAAAACTGTGAGTATTGCCGGAAACACTCAGCATAACACAAAATCATTGGTATCTTGAAGCTGCATTGTTATTTTAAAGTTGTTTGGATTGTCTCTATCCGAGTCCTTGGAGTGTCGATGGAAGCCTTCTCCCTTATCTTAGGAGTCATAAAGGAGGCCTCCTCCCGAACTTTATATTGCTCGAGACTGGCCTGTAGCCTTTTTATGTATTGAAACATCCACTCATTATTTAGTTTGCTCAAATCAGTTTCATTGGCCATTGATATGGTGTTTTGTCCACTACTAAGAGTGGGGGAAATGATTACGCTCTTACTGGCAGTAGCCTTAGTAGTAACTCGTGAATTGTCAGTCATTTTATAGAATAGAAAAGAAAAAAGTTCATTTTTAGGAGACAATGAATGAAAGACCAGTTTCTACTCTAATTAAACAGAGAAAATCCAATGGAATATCCCGTTAATGGAACTCAATGATGATGTTTAAATGAAACTGTGCTGCGATTAGTCAATCTGCAAAAAAAAAAGAAAAGCGAGGTGATTGACACCTATAGCAGCCACTTCAACATTCAAATTAGTAAATTGAAGAGAAGGGCAAGTGTAATGAGATGTTTTGAATTCAAAAGTAATTGTGTCAGAAGAGGTGCACCTTGATCTCTGTGATCATTAGTTTTTATACTGTAAGAAGATAGAGTTGATTATCATATCTCCTACAAATCCGACTAATATCAATTAGTGGATATAAAATTTCAAGATCATAAATGTAATGGGGGATATATTGAATTGAATTCTTTAACAGTAACTTTTCATACAGTCTCGTCCTATAGTGAGAGGACGAGTCTTGACGAAGAGTTGAAATCTACAGCGTTCGAGTCTTTTTTTTCTACCGATGGAACCAGTATCATCTAATTAGATCCTCACTATGTGACCCTAATAATTTATGGCCTATTTTGAATGATTTGTAATATATCAAATATATATATATATATAATATTAAGTTTAGGGTAGACCAGGTGAATTTAAATAACATTTTATCTCTTTTTAGTTATGTGAATTTAGTATATTCTATATAATTATTTAATTATTGGTTTAAAGAATTATTAAAGTTTGTATATATAATTTTAAAAATATATTGTGTATTGTGATTTTTTTTCCCTCAGGTATTGTGATACCTTAAAATTATACAAACCGCATATCATATTTTTCATTTATTATAAATTAAATAAAAAATTAATATAGTTAATAAATAAATCGTAAAACTTTTAACAAATCAATATGACAATCTTTTAGATTAAATTTTAATTATTTTTATAAAACGATATTATAAATTCTTTAGAAAAAAAAACATTTGAGAGAACATGCAATTTTCTAAATGTTTTATTCATTACATGCTTAGGTCAACTCATTCACTCTGATCCCCTATGCTCTTCATACTTCACCACAATGGTTAGCCAACAGCGAGCCAAATGGTTTAACATCTTATCCTTTGTACAAGTTTGTGAGACTCGAACTTCTTGCAGGAGAAAATTTAGGTCCCTCTTTGACAAGTTGTTTATAGAAATTTAAAACATCAAACGGTTCAATCGCTAATTTGTTGCTCCTATTTCTCTCATCAGCTGAGTATTAAAATTTATTAAATACAATTATTTGTTATTAATTTTGTACCAATAATATAGGAAATTAAGTAATATTATATAAAAAAGTTACGAAAAAACAGAGAAAATATAATTTTTATATTACCGATGCAAAATCAGTAACAAATAACTATATTTGAACAAATGGAATAAAACCGTTTATACTGCAATGACTTCCGCGCAAAATCCAGGGAAATGAATATAATATGCAAGAAAACTACATTATGAAAAATGAGCTTAATTAATATACACAAAGAACTGAACAGCCAGAAATTCTGCACAGGTCAGCACATCAAGGGAACTCTCCCTAAATGCATGAAAGTGCAGACCTCCAAAAATGCGCCCCGCAAACTGAAACTCAAAGGATCCCCATGATCGGTATAAAATCAAAGACATAAACATATCAGTACATGTCAATCATCATCTGACAGACAAACAACCTCAGTTGGACATGCCACATTTGTCCTCTTACCGTTTGGCAGCCTAAGCTCAGTTGGGACCGGAATGTCTGAGTTAGGACCCAAATCCGTGTGCCGGTGCAAACCATAGGGTGAATTTCTACTTGTTTGATTATCTACATCCATAAGCAACTCAAGTGCAGATAGAGATGAACTAGAGAGAGCTGGCAAAGTTCCTGCAGTTTCATGTCTCTGTATAAAATTATGAGGACGAGATTGCTGTGCAGATGACTGTGGTCGCAATGGAAGTTGGGAGGATGTGGCAGAGGTTGTAGGGTGATGACTGGGTATATGTTGACCAGGCATCCCAACTGAAAGAGAGGAAAGATTTGTTGCAACTGCGGATGCTGAAGGTCTGAAAGGTTGAAGGTGTGGGGCAGGAGCTCGAATCTCGCTGCTAATTTGGAGATTGCCAGGGGGAGGGGAGATGGAGCTAATTAGAGGTGGTCTAGTTAGGGCACCTGTGAAAAGTGCTGAGGAATGATGAACAACCTGCAGAGACGGAGCTGCATTGTGTGAGCAGGATGCAGCAATCTGTGGGCCACCTGTAGGCGGAATAGCTGAAGATAGACCGGTAAAATTGGCATTCCTCTGCAGAGTTGGCTGCAACGATAGCTGAAGCAGCTGTTGCCTGAAACTTGAGGCCACCTCTGCAAAGGAAGAAATGGTCATGAGCTGAATAGTGATAAGAGCAATACTAAGAACATCTTAGCCGAATCAGGTTTTAACAAGTAGGTCCCGAGATTTCTATTTATATTTAAGTTAATTTTTAAATTGCTAATACACACAAGTATTACACACCTTGCTGCATACCAGGTGCACTAGATGGCCTATCATCCATACATTTAGATCTGAATGCATCAGCCAATATCTTGTTCATAAGAACTTTGTGATGAATTGTATCCAGTTCATTTTTCTTAAGGGTGAATTCAGATTCCACCTCCTGAAGTTTAATCTCATACTTTCTACGAATTTGAGCAATAATTTCCTCTATCTCCTTTTCACAATCAGATTTCAGCCGCACCTTCTGCAAAATAGAAAGAGAGCTTAATTGAAGAGATAACATCCAAGGCTTATGTTAGCATAGAAGAAATTAAGAAGTGCACAGGAAACTAACCGTGTCCTCGTGAGTACTGATAATCTGTTCTCTTTCTTTGCATATTCTCTCCATCTCAATTTGTAGTGGATCACAATCCGAAGGTAGAAGGGGTATATTTTGGGCAGGAGGTACAGTTTGTACGGTACGATTATTAACCCCTGAAGAAATGGGAACAGTCCTTGTGTCTGAAACATGCATCCCTGATCCACTCAGCAGATGATGTGCAAGCTGTGTTGCATGCTGCAAAACAGCTTCATTTGAGCATTCCCCATGGTCCACTACTATTTGTGTTGAATCACCCATGTTTGCAGTGACATGAAGTTCACGGACTGGTTGATGTTCGATCCCACTAACTACAGGAAACTCCGCGGCATCAAGACAAAGAGCAGAATCTGTGGACGGTGACAACTGCATTTCCTGCAAATTCTCTTCGACTGCTGCATCACTATTAGTTTGATTTGAAACTGCAACATCATCCGGATTAGGTAACAAAGCCTCAACTTGTTGCAAAGAATTATTCCCACTCCTTGGTGTAACTCCATCTTGCAACCCAGTGGATACTGTTGGAATAGGACATTCTTCTTGAAGTGCCTAAATGAGGATTTCCAAGTGATGAGTCCTATAACTATATAAAATTTCCCAGGACCAACCAAGTACCAACATTGCGCCTATACCTACTGAGCCCTTGGATTTTTATTTGTCCCTTTGACTTCTATTTGCATCTAATAGGCAAGATTTGTCATGCACATCTAAATCTGGACTAGAGTTCAAATATGTCCATGTAATTTTCCACCATGCTCAAATAAGCCAATCAAAATTAATCTAGAGTTTTCCTTTTGAGTTCAAATAGGCTCAACTATTTACCAAAAAGATTAAAATAACAAATTTCAATTTTTAATAGCCAAGTACTAATTTTTCATATTTTAAACATTAAAATTTATTTACAATTTCAAATAAAAATAAAAAACTAAGAAAATAGGATCAGAAGTGCAGCCAGATCCAAAACTACTGGGTCACTGTCCTTCACTCCCTTCCCTACTTCTGCCTCACAATCTCTTCTATTACCCAACATCAAAACCCAAATAAGAATACCAATCCCTTGCTTCCCATCCCTTGACAATCCCCTCTGCCACTTTGACCCATCGCTCTTTTCAATTGCTTGACCAAAGTCACCACCCTCCTTCGCCTTGTCCAACCTCCAAGCAGTATTTTTGGCTGCACTGGCTGTGGAGAGATGCACTTTGGCCTTTAAGAGAATGTTTCTAAGATGGGGCAAGCAGTTCAAGCGTGGCTGAGGCAGTGTGTGTCTTAATTTCGCGGAGGCTCTTGACTTGTTTTTAGAAGGCGCTGTTAGTGGCTATACTCTGGCCATGGTTGATGCTGAGCTTGTTTACTGGGAAATGGATCCGACAGGGAGTGTGATTTGCCTATTTGTTTAAGTTAGAAATAAAGAACTGATGATTAAGAGAAATTTATGTTGCTCCAAAACCTAGGATTTTGATAATTTTAGTATTAGGGGGTGTATGCGAGATATGTGGTTTTGTCTGATTTATAGAATAGATGAAATACCTCCACCAGCCTAATCAGTTGAGATGAACAATTGCTGGTTTCGTGTTGGAAAGGGAGTCTTGGGCAATGATGCTGGTTCTTTATATTTTTCACTTCTTTGATTCTTAATGCTTGGTTCTTGATTTTTTAGGTTATTGATTTTTTTTATTCTCAATGTTTCTTCATCTCCTGGTTCTTGATGCTTTGGAGAACTGGGTTGATGTTTTAACATTCTTGATTTTTTTTCAGTTTTTTTTCATTGAAAATAGCGAATTTTTTAATCTTCGGAGATCAGAGAAAAATATCATTTTATTATAAAAATTTTATTAGGTCAAAGACTAAGTTGAGCTTAAATGAAAAGGTTGGACTAATTTGACCCACTGTTGTTAGGAGCTTGGAATCTCAATTCAATTCCCCCTTTTAGTGACTCAAATCTAAGGGGTAAATCCACTGTTGTTAGAATCTTATGTTGCTGGATTCGGTTCTTAGTGCTTACTATTCAATTCAATTCCCCATCCTAGTTATTGAATCCATGGGGTGATCACAAATTTAACTGAACGATGACTGAATTGCACAAATCAATATGAATCAACCAATTCGATCAATTTTTTTTCTAGACCTAACTTCAAAATTCAAGATCCACCTCATTCTTATTATAGAAAGTGCACATAAAACTTTTCCTTAGCAATTTTTTTCCACCAACCATTCTCCCCCCTCTCCCTCTTTCCTTTTATTTTCTTTTAGTTCAATTACCTCTATAATTATAATTGTTAAATATGAAAATTTATATTAATATATTCTCACTTTTAATTGAACTTATTACCTTTTTAATTACTGAATCATTTGATCTAATTTAAATGAGAGTTTCAGCAAGTGATATTTATCGTCTACAATAGTAAAAATACATTGTTCTATTATAAAGCATTCTCCTAATTATCTAAGTGATAATTCTATATTTATCAAAATAAGTCGTGCAATATTTTTGCTTCACTTATTTTTTAGAACATATTCATTTTAAATTAAGTTTGAAAATTTTTATTAAATCTTATGATTAGATTTGATTCTCGACTCAAATGCTGAAAAATAAATATTGAGGGATGCAATAAAATAAAAGTAAAAAAGCAAGAATGCAATATATCAAAAATAGAAGATCAGGGCTGCAACAGATGTTCCCCAATTAGTCCAGTGGGCCTTGGAAAAATAAAACAACAAAATTATAGTGAACCAACAGTGCTATGTACATATGCAATGTATATGTCCACTAATTAATTCAGGAACCACCCATCAAAAAGCCCAGAAGACAATCTAAATGTATCATAGACATATCAAAAAACTCTACCACCATTATCCATGACCAGAAAAAACTACATAGTACAGGAATGCACAGAAAAGTATGCAAGGCCAGCAGAAAAAGCAAAAACTATAACTTGTGTGGATACCAGAGAGGAATGGTATTAAAAATATATATATATTTATATATATAGCAGATAAGTAATGAACCTGATTTAATGGCACTGGAAAATCTTGAACCAAGGAAGGTTCAGGCTGGATAGCAGGTGAATTTAGCAAATGCAGTTCTTGGGGATGATTGCCTTCATTAATGACAGGAACCACTCCGTCCTGCTGATCAACTCCACTACTATTAGAAGAGGCCACCACATCACAAACTCCATCAACCTCTGTTCCACTACTACCACCCACCACCAATTCTGGAACATTTTTTAACTGTGATGCAATCACTCCAGCCTGAAGATCTACTATTGTACTGGAGGAAGAGGCCATGAAACAAACACCATTGCTCTCCCTTCCAGTACCTGCACCTTCCACTACTTCACCAGAAGCATTTTCAATCACTCTTGATGGAAGCTCCAAATCCTGCTGATTCACTCCAGCAGTTTTATCCATTGAATGAGAGTGTTGATTAGCAACAGTACCATTAGCTAGAACCTGTCCATCCTCGCCTGTTGCACCTAGAGAAGTTTCAGGAACTACCGACTCCCCATCCTGCTGCTTACCAGTTTTATCACCCACTATACTTGAAGCATTTTCTGGCACTCCTGATGAAACTTTTCTGTTATGTTGGTCTCTAGCAGTCGTATTAGGGTAAAGATCTTGATTAACAATACAAACCACTCCATCCTGCTGATCAATTTCAGTAGAATTATCAGTGCGCTCAGCGTGAACTTCATCTTTCTCTCTAGAAGCAGTGTTGACAGCACCAATGGTCAAACTAGAAGCAATTTCAGGCACTCTCATGTTCTCCAGGCTGCCCGAAGAACTGACATTCTCAGGCACTTCCATCGGAAGCTTTCTAGAAGACACAATCAATGAAGCTCCATTAGAAGCTTGCATTTGTTCTTCAGATGAACACACATTTGCAGAGTTGACATTTTCTGATCCACTCCTCAAGCATATAGCCCTTGAAACTCTCAACGGAGACTCTCCGTCAAGCATGTCTGTATTAACCAGAAAAGGAATCTGCTCATTTCTACACGGTCCCCCAGAGAGCATCTCATTGTCATTTGAAATAACAGTTTCAGGAACTTCCAGCAGAACCACCCCATCTTGCATGCTTTGGTTACCTTCAGGATTCTGTTCTTTCAAATGAGAATTCAAAGAGAAATCATTTTCTTGATTAGGTCCTGTTTCATTAGAAGGCGGCTTATTTATTAATTCCACCTTTGCCCAGGATTTCACTCCTTCCACCCAACAAGCTTTTCTCTCTTCCAGTTTCTCCCTTGCAGCCAGCTGTACATCCTCAAGA
This sequence comes from Manihot esculenta, assembly GCF_001659605.2. Lineage (NCBI taxonomy): Eukaryota > Viridiplantae > Streptophyta > Magnoliopsida > Malpighiales > Euphorbiaceae > Manihot > Manihot esculenta. Next base: position 24,882,032 of record NC_035163.2, read on the forward strand.
TTTTTTCGATGTATCACCATCTTGCGCTCAAGTTCTTCAAACTTCTTTTTGTATTCAATGTCCAGTAACTTAAGTTGATCTGTACCTGTGGAACTATTACTAAGCAAACGAATAACAGCTGCATCTGTTTTTTCAGAATTCTTAAGTTGTGCCTTATCTTCCTTGTACTTTCTGTCATATTCCTCCAATTCTTGCTTTTGCTTCAGTAAGAGCTTCCTCATCTGTTTATCACATTTTTTTTCAATATCCTTGATACTTTTTGAAAAATCTTGCCATGCCAATCCAAGCTGGGAAAGTACCTGATCATCAGATAATTCTTGACCATGCAACAGGTTTCCAAATCCTACTTTCATCTTTCGTGGTGTAGATGGTGTTGGCTGTGCAGATGTTGGATGTGAATGGTTAGTTAATTCAGAAGTATTAGCAGAGCATTCTGGTGTAGAATTCCCTGTACGACATAAAAACATTTTCTTCAAACACCGCAACATTGAATACACATAATCTGCTTCTTCTTTCTTGCAGCTGAATTTTAAATGCTGTCTTGCTAGAACAAGCGATTCTTTGTGATCAAGTTTGTGCTTAAGTAGAGAAGCTGCAGTCCAGCACTGAAATTTTGAATAGCACAGCAGTAAAGTAGAAATGTTAATCAATATCATCTGCATGGGAACGCACCCAAAACTCTAGAATAAAGCAAGGTCAAACTTAAATATGCAAAATATATACACATAGAAATACATGAGCAACAGCAATGAAGCACATAAAAAGGAACCATTGGAGAGGAGGAGACACATATTGAGGGTAACAACCTAGAAGACTATTAGCATTGACTTGACATATACAAAAATTTCAGGAAAAAAAGAACTACAGAAATAAAAGGAAAGCATTAAAGACACTGGCACTCGCTCAATAGATAACCCATCTTGTTCATAGGTTACCGTCTAATTTAATTTCCATTTGAATGCAAGTGTAATTTCAGTTCCTTACTCTTGTTTTCCAAGCACATAATTGACTGATCAGTTCATATATGGTAGCATGGTAATTTCATCCTTCCCTAATGAAAATAATCTAGTGAGAAAAAGATAGAAAAGAAAGAAAGAAATAGTGGATACTTCCATGCACACTTCATTCCATATTTATGAGTTTATTAAAATTTTTACCTGTTTGACTAATGATAAGAGAAATCCAAAAATTTACATGCTTTTCAATGGTATTTTCATGCTTTTAATTGTAAATTTGGTTATAAATTGAAAATTCAAGAGCTTATTTCAATTGTACCCAATAGGTCTAAGGAGTGTATAGTTGCTATTGAAATGATGTGAAAGGTAAAACTGACTTGGAATAAATGAATCCCACTTGAGCTATCAAATGGTGGCATTTTGCAAAAGATTCCTCGCTTATAAAATTGCTTAAAATGTGTTTGAGATCCATAAGGCAGCTATTAGGGATTAGAATGGTCCCACATCATTTAATTCAACAAGTTTCATTCACTGTATGAACACCTCAACACCACATCACATTGTAAACCAATTGGAAGGATCCCAAAGAATCGATCTTTCTTTTAGTTGTTGAATCTTTCTTTGATTGCAGTATCATGGAACTATACTAGCGACCTACCTAATTTTAATTGCAGACCCACCCAACCCCCCACTAGGGGTGAGCATTCGGTCGGTTCGGTTCAAAACCGAACCGAACCGAAATAACCGAAAACCGAATTGCAGAATTTTATACAAACCGAACCGAACCGAATAAGAGGAATAACCGAATCGAACCGAACCGATTTGGTTCGGTTCGGTTCGATCGGTTCGATTCGATTTTTAAAATTTTTTTTTTCACATTCATTCTAAAATCCAATTAAAATATTTTAATTTTAATTTTTATAAATAAAAAATCAATACTGGGACTGGGGACGGGGACGGGGACGGGGACGGGGACGGGGACGGGGACGGGGACTGGGGACGAGGACGGGGACGGGAGCGGGGACTGGGGACGGGGACGGGGAATGGGGACTGGGGACTGGGGACCTGGGACTGGGGACGGGGATGGGGACGGGGACGGGGGCGGGGAGCGGGGGCGGGGAGCGGGGGCGGGGAGCGGGGAGCGGGGACTGGGGACGGGGACTGGGGACTGGGGACTGGGGACTGGGGACGGGGACGGGGAAGGGGAAGGGGACGGGGGCGGGGGCGGGGAGCGGGGAGCGGGGAGCGGGAAGAGCGGGGAAGAGCGGGGAAGAGCTAAAACCGACGTAGTTTAGTGATTTCGGTTCGGTTCGGTCTGATCGAAATTTTTGAATCTAAAACCGAACCGAACCGAAATCACCGATTTTTCAAAAAATTAAACCCGAACGGAACCGAATTAAAAATAAAACCGAACCAAATTTTTAGTTCGGTTCGGTTCGGTCGGTTATTTCGGTTTAAACCGAATAGTGCTCAGCCCTACCCCCCACCCGAAGACACATTGGAATACAATTGAAGAAAAGGGCACAAAACTCAGAACTTTATCATTAGGCTTCCTTCATTAGCAACTAAACTACTCCTCATAAGGTGAAAGCAGAATTTAGGAGAAAATTGTAGTTTTTTTTTCTTCTCACAAAAACAATTCCAAATGAATAAAACCAGCTAGCATAATTCAAGCATTTTTACCTGTTTTGCAAGAACATATGTGCAAGTTTCAATTTTTAATGCAAACATAGAAGTCATTGAAGATAATATGAAAGATTCTATCAGAAGACAATCATAATGCCCATTTAGAAAGAAAATCTCTAACCAGGGATATCTGAAATGCTTGCAGAATGGTTTCTGGTTCTCTGCTAACATGATGATTACTCATTACATATTCAAGGAAACTATGAACCATGGCCTTGACATCTTCCTGCAATGACAGAAAGGCACACACATTATGAAACAAATTCTACTAAATATGCTCAAGTCAACAATTAATATTCTTAGCATCAACAGTAACAGTCACTCCTAAGAGTAAATTAACATCTGCAGAGAATATGAAAATTCAAGTCCAGAATAACAAAGAGAGTATAAGCAAATTCTACCTCAAGGATTGACAATCTTGACTGTTCACCCATAAAAATGCAGCACTAGAAATTTAAAAACAAAATAATTTCTAGCAATACAGGAAGTCTATTACAATGAGCTTATAGGCATGGCAACTGATTTCTTGTGTGGAGAATATATGCCATCATTCCCAACATCCCGTGTTAGCTACAGTGGTGGATTGAGATGTGAGACAGATCAAGGGGTAGGACTGTAGGGGCAGATTAGCACAAGTAACTACTTTAAAAATAAATAAATAATAAATTAATACTTAAAAATAAATCAATAATTTATGTAAACTTCGACATGTTTGCACATATCTGATTAGAGAACAGGAAGGAAGGATAACAAAACATATTAAAATTGGATAACACTTAGAAAACTTTTAAAATATGACTTCAATAACATAGGTTATACATACATACATAAAAGATACAGTAAAAAGACAATTATGTACCATATCTATAAAATTTTATAGCAATCAAAAGAGGGTGAAAAGTGTTTTCAAGTATCGTCAAATGAGTAGAAGCACGCAAGCAGCATGTTTGTATGAAAGCTCAATATGCATATGCTATATTGCGATTGCCACATTAATAGAACAGGTTCTATTGGCTACATTGCCACATTAATAGAACAGGTTCTATTGGCTACATTGCCACATTAACCGTTGGGGTTAAGCATCCATGAGATTAGGAAAAACTGCTATCTCTACACAAAGGATTACCACAGGTCCTATCTTTTACTTAAATCCAAGGATGAACTACACACTCATGGGTATTATACTTGCAAGGCCGAGGTCAATCAAAGGTCAGATTTATACAATAAGGATGCACCAGTTAGGAAAAGCAAGCAGGTTCATGTACCACTACATGAAAATGGGGAAAAGTAAATAAATAACAAGAACATAGTAAAAGAAAGCAGTCCCAACTCCAGAGTAAAAGAAGGCAGTCCCAACTCCCTGCTTCCAGGTAGGAGATAAATGGGAGAAAGATACAAAAGAATGGCTGTAAGCAATTATTAGAGCTAAAAGAAAGCTTGACCTGAGTAGAAGGGAAAAATTCCATTTAATCAAGTCTAAATTGTCCAATTAATTTGAAAGTGGATGTTTATCCAAATAGAGTTTAGGAAAAATGAGTGACCAGATATCTTTCCCATGTAAGGAAAATGCATCAAGGAAGATGAACACAAAAAATATAGAGCTATATCTAAGGAGACAAACAGCTGAATATCACAAGACAATAGTGTAATAAAAATGCAAACACAGGAAGCAACTTGGCACCACGCCCATAAAATTCACCTTGTGACGCTACACGAGTCAAAAGAATCCAAAAATACAAAAGGTGTATAGCTTTAATTTGCATAGGTTGCAAAGGACAAACTACTAAAATGAATATTATTCTACCAGGAGTAACACAATCAAGTAGAAATTGCATAGCAAGAAATGGACTATACAAGTTTCCAGATTTTCAGTATAAAAGAGGTCGTTAAATACACATCACAGTTAACCCAATGATACCTTCACATGACAAGATGCAGAGCAAGAGGCCAACTAGGTAGCATGCTTATTATTTGGCTAAAAGCAACCTGAGGCCCCTCTACTTGACAGGTTTTGTCTATTAAACCCCTCCATTTCTACTGTATTGCATTAAGCCTTCAGATTTTTATTTCTCACATCAAGCCCTTACTGAGGGGAACAAGTGTTTTGCACACGTTGTTTACCCACTGTAGTTAGGTAAAATTAATACCAAAATGATTATTTGTTAATTAGGAAATTTATTTAATAAAAAAAAGAAATTCCTATTAGATTGTAGAATTCCAGAATTGCAAGTGCACCTGTGCAAGACTTTGAGTTTCTGATGATTGTTGGCCTCGTCAATCAAAGAATCTCTTAACTCCCTCAACCATCAAGCATCATAAAAACAATCAAAATCCCCAAATTTCCCATGACCAAAATAGAGAGATAAAATAACATCTGAATGTCCGCTTACCGATGGCACTAAATCTTCTGTCATGAGTTCTGGACATGTCAACTTAACCCCTTCTCTTTCTGTATCCTCTGTGTTATGTCTTCCTAAATTCTCCTTTAATTTGTTGTCCGTTAATAAACTCACTCGTGTACTAAATTGTTGTGTCTCATTCTTTCCTGATCATTGTGTTTTTCAAGATCTTTCGACAAAGCAGATTATTGATAGAGGGCATGAGTCAGAGGGTCTTTACGTCTTAGATCAACAACTACCTAGATCTCTTGCATGTTCCACAAGTTTAACGTATTTAGATGTTCATTGTCGTTTAGGGCATCCTTCTCTCTCGACTTTGAAGAAGTTATGTCTACAGTTTCAATCTTTCTCTGTTTTAGATTGTGAGTCTTGTCAATTTGCCAAACATCACTATTTACCTACAGCGTCTCGAGTCAATAAACGGATTTCATCCCCCCTTTGAGTTAGTATATTCAGATGTTTGGAGTCCTTGTCCTATTATGTTTAAATCTGACTTTAAGTACTTTGTTACTTTTATTGATGATTTCTCTCACACTATTTGATTATTTTTAATGAAGGGTCATTCAAAATTATTCTCTATCTTTTGTGCCTTTTATGCTGAAATTCAAACTCAATTCAATATTTTCATTCGAATATTGCAAAGTGATAATGCTAAAGAGTATCTTTCTAGAAAATTTCAATCTTATTTGTTATAAAAGGGATTCTTCAATAGTCTTCCTGTGTTGACACTCCTTCACAGGATGGAGTTGGCGAAAGGAAAAATCATCATCTACTTGAAGTAGCCAGAACCCGATTATTCCGAATGAAAATACCTAAATGTTTTTGGATGTTGTATCCACTGCTTGTTTTTTTATCAATCGCATGCCCTCTTCCATCCTTCATGGTGATATCCCTTATAATATTTTGTTTCCCACTAAATCTTTGTTTCCTATTGAGCCACGTATCTTTGGTTGTACTTGTTTTGTTCATGATGCTCGTCCACAGATTACTAAATTAGATCCCAAATCACTCAAATGTGTCTTTCTTAGCTACTTCTCTATGGTGACCTTCAAGAAGAGGTTTATATTGAGTAACCACCTGATTTTGTTGCTAGGGGGAGTTAGGCAAGGTTTGTAGATTTCGAAAATCCCTCTGTGGCTTGAAACAGAGTCCTCGGGCATGGTTTGACAGGTTTAGTGAGGTGGTCCAACAGTTTGAAATGAAGATGAGTAAGTGTAATCACTCCGTGTTTTATAGAAATTTTGATAGTGGAGTAATTTTGCTTGTAGTATATGTAGATGATATTGTTATCACAGGAAGTGACGTTGCATTACGTCCCTAAAAGAATTTCTCAAAACACAGTTTCATACAAAGGATTTGGGCTCCTTGAAATATTTTTTGGGCATCGAAGTTATGCGGTATAAGATAGGCATTTTCTTATCTCAAAGAAAATATGTTTTTGATTTATTGGTAGAAACAGGAAAATTGGGTGCTAAGCCTTGTAGTGCACCAATGACCCCTAATTTTCAACTTACCACAGAAGACAGTGAGCTATGAACCTGAAATGTATAGAAGATTAGTTGGCAAGCTGAATTATTTGACGGTGATTCGTCCTGATATTGCATATTCAGTGACTGTGTAAGTCAGTTTATATCCTCTCCTACTGTTGCTGAACAAGATGCTTTGGGACAGATTCTTTACTACTTGAAAGGACCCAAGATCAGGCCTGTTCTATGGTAACTATAGACACTCAAATATTGAATGTTTTTCTGATGCTGATTAGGCAGGCTCGAAGGTTGATAGGAGGTCAACCACTGGATATTGTGTTTTTGTAGGAAGTAACCTGGTCTCGTAAAAAAGTAAGAAGCAAAATATGGTCTCTCGTTCTAGTGTTGAATCTGAATATCGAGCCATGGCACAAGCTGTATGTGAAGTCTTGTGGGTGCATCAACTATTAGAAGAAGTTGGGTTTACAAATTTGGTGCACGCTAAGTTGTGTGATAATCAAGCAACTATCCACATTGCCTCCAATCCAGTATTTCATGAGAGGACTAAAAACATCGAGATTGACTGTCATTTTGTTCGTGAGAAAGTCCAACAAAGGATTATCTCAATGGGACATATCCGAACTGGAGAACAACCAGCAGATATCTTCACTAAAGCTCTAAATGGGACTCGAGTTGATTATATATGTAACAAGTTGGGCATGATTAACATCTATGTTCCAACTTAAGGGGAAGTATTAGAAGTTATAGGAAGTAAATATTGATAGATGTGTTAATTGCTTAATCATAGGAATTGCATGATCATAGGCTTGATTTCCTTTCCTTTCTAGATACGGTCTCTCATGTATAAATATGTTGTAATCTCTATTGTAATAGACAACAAATATTATCTTTCTACATGAACCTTTAAAAAAGTATTAATATGTACACAAATAAAAGTGCAACAGCTTATTTTAATACAATAAAAATACAGGAGCTCAAAGCAATAGACAAAACTTGTCAAGCAGAGGGACCCAATATGCTTGTCACCTTATTATTATCACAAAGCTCAAAATGATAAAATTCACCAAAATTGAAAGGAATTTCCCATGGTAATATTCAACTTCAAAAGAAGTTGAGAACTAAATTCATGTAAAATTTAAGCAAGTCGATTATAATGCTCTTGGCTTGAAAATCCCTAGCACCTTAGCCTGTTATTCCATAAACAAATACACAGCTAATTACAGGATGGAAGCAGGATTAGATAAAAAGCTTAAAATCTATAATATGTTTTTACCATTCTCAAAGCAAGTGCACCAAAAAGTACCAATAGGATGCATGCATATGGTATTGAAAGATCGCTACTGGCATGCAGAATGCAGAATAGAAGCCCTAGAGCTAAGCAAAATGTATAACAATTTAACTTCCTTAGTAGAGAAATGAATATATACCGGGAGTTGTAGAATTTCACAAAGTTTTGCTATCTCTGGCTTCAAAAGAAGGTGGAGACTCTTTTGTAAACTTTTCTGTGAATCATGCAAATTAACTTTTTCATTAAATTCAGCCAGGTTAACTGTTGATACTTCTGACAAATTACTAGCCAAATTTGGAGTAGATGAATCATGGTTGGCATGACGTTTATTAAGATGACCAGTTGATCCAGACATTGATCCATGCATATTATGTAATGGAGCTCCCAAAATCCCTGAAGGAACAGAAGATATTTTGAGACAGTTAATATAGGAATCCAAAAAAAATAACATAAAATAAAATACTTTCCTATTAGTTCTCCAATTGCAATGCAACAGGAGAGGCCATATTGAGCATGATAGAGATCAAAACCACCAAGTCAATTAACAATGCATCAGCTATTCACCTTCACTGTCCCCAGCAACTTTGTTTCCTTCACATATGGAAGGTTTGAGAGAGGTTGGATCAATGTCATTGTTGGCTGCTTTTTTGCGCTTCTTCACTACTTCATGGACCTCACCTTCTGGTTTCTTGGGTAAATCAGACATTGATCCATGAAAATTATGTAATGGAGCTCCCAAAATCCCTGAAGGAACAGAAGATATTTTGAGACGGTTAATATAGGAATCCAAAAAAAATAACATAAAATAAAATACTTTCCAATTAGTTCTCCAATTGCAATGCAACAGGAGAGGCCATCTTGAGCATCATAGAGATCAAAACCACCAAGTCAATTAACAATGCATCAGCTATTCACCTTCACTGTCCCCAGCAACTTTGTTTCCTTCACATATGGAAGGTTTGAGAGAGGTTGGATCAATGTCATTGTTGGCTGCTTTTTTGCGCTTCTTCACTACTTCATGGACCTCACCTTCTGGTTTCTTGGGTAAATCATCAACCTGTTGAAACCTTTTACGGTTCCTTTGAGGTAAACCAGATAAATATTTCCAGTGTGGTTCTTTTCCCTCTAACAGTTTTCTCCAGAATATGTGGGGTAGCTCTTCATCCCTAGATTGAATTTTCTGTTCACCAGGCAAAGGAAAATCAGTACTATAACGTCCTTGATTCTGTTTAACTTTCAAAACTATAGATGAATTGCATGTAATTTTTTCTTTAGCATCCTGAGATAGAACGGTCAAGAACTCCTGAATAATATCTTTGAGAAGCAACCGCCCAAACAAGGGACCTCCACTGGTGACTGAGGTACTAGAACCACTATGAAGATCATCCAATTGACTGAATAGATGTGAAGCTCCCCACATAAGCAGTGTCTGACTAGTGGCCCGGCTTATGCTCTGCAACTTACTATCAAGGGTCTTATCTTGCTTTGCAAGGATCAGAACATTCTCCTCCACAGTAAAACAGGAATACAGACGAAATATTTTCAACTGCTCAAGCTGCGTATCAAGTGTTATCTTTTGCAAGTTCCTTAAATCATTTGCTGGGCTCCAATCACTACTAAATATGATAACAGTATCAACTGATGACAGTTTGATTCTAGAAAAACAAGCACGGTTTTCTAATAAAAACACAAATCTCCCTTTCTGGCTATTGAAGTTGTTTACAGCAGCTTGCTTTCTTGTAGGTATGACCAATCCATCAACACGTTCATAACAATCCTGACCAAATCTTTGACGCACAAAGTCCTCCAAAATATCTCCAATATTATCCCTCCCAGAACCAACACTAGACTGCCAATCAAAAACATCTTATAAAATTTTCTTACCATGGCATAGCACACATACACAATAGAGAAGGGGGGAGAAGAGTTACACACCAGTGCTTCATTGGATTCATAGAAAGGAATGCAAAAGATGAGCATAGAATAGTTTTTCAGACATCAATTAGCTGTACCTAGCTTTAGTTCAAGTTTAAATGTATAATAATTATTACATAGAAGAAATATTTCTGTTTACATAAACAACATAAAATTCAACAAATTAGTGAAGACAAACTATTTACATTGACCATGGACTAGCTATTCTATTCCCACCCTGTTCCATTCCATGAACAAAACAAGGTCCAAACGTAATCAAGATGCTTTGGATAAACAAAATTCATCTTATTCTTCTTACTGCTAATTACCAAGAATTTGAATAAAAAACAGATATAGTGAATCCAAAAAATAAAACAATTAGAAAAAATTTCTACTGGAATAAAAGAAATAAGAAAAAAAGTTCCTAGATGTCAAACATAATATGAAATTGTATGCAACACCACAATGGTCCACGTAGAATAATAGAAAGACTATTCTCAAAATCCAACCAAAATCCATTTTGTGTCAAAATAAAATCACCATAAGTGTCTCTGATTCAAATATAATCATTGGAATCTACTTAAAAGATTGCAACAAATTTCTATAATCGTTGATGGGACTTGATGTCTGACAGAGCTAAATGACAAAAAAACATTTATATAGTCAAGCCATCTACTTAAAAACTTGCAACAAATTTATATAATCGTTGATAGGATTAACGCTCGGTTGTATTATGCAATAAATTCCTACAAATCTCACAATTTAGCTATGAGATTATTGTTCAATGGAGATGCTAATTGTAACTTATAAATCAAGGGAGTCTTCCCCAAAGGAACATAAAATTCAATTATACCCCTCACCTTTTTCCAGGTCCTAAAAATGTGACTAGAATACGAACCTCAAATATCAAATCACACAACCACATTATAGAACGGCATAGATATCAATTCAAGTATGCATATTGCAAGCAGAGAAAAAAACAATGTCAATACAGGAAAATCAATATAAAAGCCATAAAAAAAGAAGACTTGATAAAGCATATACCTGGAAAAGAATAATCACTCTTAAACCTCTATTTCTTATCTCAAGAAGCATTGCATCAAGAAGTTGTAACTTGCCACTTGCTTTAATTCCAACATCTAAAATCAATGAAGTTTGCAGCAGTGGATCCACTATGTAGGGATGATCACAGCTCTGCCAATGATTACACAGACATGATGACTTGCAACTAGAAAGATATGAAACTAATAGCTCGTATATTTTCCTAACAATTGCAAGGAATGGTAAATAATCTGAAACTCTTGTAGATGCAAAAAAAAATGAGAAAATTTGAGTTAATCTAATATAGCAAAAAGTTCAAAGAGAAATATATTTGCATGATTAAAGAATTGAGTTCCAATATGTTAGTTCTCCGAAAAAAATTAAGATTATATTGCTTTTCATAATTTCCAAAGATTATTTATAATTCGGAGACAAAAATTAGGAAGACAGAGAAACTACATGACAACCACCATAGACCGTGATCTGAAGCTAAAGAACAAAAGTGCACTATGGTAAATTCTGAAAATTACCAATGTCCAGTACCACATAGAATTGATACAAGTAGAATACCAGATCAGAAATTTAAATCAACCAATCATCCTAACCTTCCGAATAGAGATAAGAATATCACGAAGCGTGCCAACAGGATCATTCTTTGAGGATGAAAAAAGAGGCAAATGATTTGAAAGTAGAGTACAACAATACTGCTCAAGCTGTATATTGGATATCTGTACAGGAACCCAATACTCTACAAATCTCAAGGAGTCTGACTTGGAGACATTGATAATATACTTTGACAGTCTCTCCTTCAAATTACCACTCCTATGGTTGGAATTAGTTAACAAACACTCGCTGCGATTTTCATCACTTTGGGAATCAAGCACACACAGCAAATGCTCAATCACAACGTCCTGCAAAATTCACAATATGATGAGCCATCCTTTGGTTGTGTATGTGTTTGAATAGAGTCAAGGAACTGAGAGTATAGCAGAAGTTAAATGCCATGCTCATATATAGCACACCTTAAGTTGACCATTGACAAGGAGAAGCCTCATATCAGCATTTAAACTTTTAACTTGTTGAAAATGTGAATATATTCTAGAGCGTTGGCACTCATCAACTATAACTGCTTGCCATTTTATTGATTCAAGCACATTGAGATCCTGCAGATCCACATACAAATGTCAATAATAAATTCCATGAAGATGAATGTTGAAAAACCTGAATATGTAGCATAAACAATTTCCATAGTGTCATCCATTGGAAATTAAAAGAACATATTCTCCCCTTTTCTCTCTTTTAACGAAAAAACTTTAATTCCTTCCACATGGAGGTGAGCAGACTTCAATTTAACTTGCTGAAGGATGCAATTTAAATTTCTATTTTTTCAGAGATTCGTCAGGTTCAGTTTTTTATTTAAAAAAAAATGAGTTTATCTGAGTCTGTTTTCTGAGAAAAAGATCAGTTGGACCACACCAAACCAAACAATTTCCCAATTCATTTGTTTTTAGGCCAATATTAGATTTAAAAATAGAAAAATATAATTGAAATTGAGTAAAAAACAACTAAAAAGTTCCCAAGATGACGCTTGAATCGAACCAAATCAGTTTGCATCGGTCTGCTAAAAATTTCAGTTCGTTTAGTTCAGTTCAAAGTTCTTCCTACTTTGGTTTTAATTTGGTTTGCTCCGCCAGAAATCTTTGTTTATTCAGTTTTATTCTTTTCAAATCGAACAAACCTAATAACCAATATTCACTCCTACAGTCCTACTTCCACATGTGAGACTGAAGATGCATGCTGCAAAGGAATACCTCTGCAAGAACTTCTGGAGATGTTATAAGCACTTCAAACATTATGCCGCCTTCATCTCCATAAAACTCCACTGCCCTAATACTTTTTCGCACATCTTTGTTTCCATGGTAAACCACTGAATCAACAGATGGAGCCAATTGAAAGAACTCTTCATCCCACAAGTGCAGTGCAATAGGAGTTGTGATAATCATGAAAGGCCGGCCGACGTTGGATGACACAGAGGAAATAAATGAAACCACATTCATTATTCGTTCCTGCAGACATGGCAACCGAGTATTCAGGTGAAATCCCATTTACATGTTTTTAGAAAATAATATTGAAGAGTGGAACCAAATGGCATTTTAAGAAATTAACAAAACAAATAGAATGGTGCTAGAATAATAAATCAGATACTGAAAGGAGCATTTTGCAACATAAAAAACAAAATCCATGACAGCAGCCTGAATAGAGGAATTTGACAAAAATGAAGCTGAAACATAGTCTGTGTTTCATAGAGGGCAAAAGTTCACCTTGAACAATAATAGTAATAAAAATATGCAATATAAGACAATATGATATCTGATCAAACCAATTATGTGTGACAATAACATAATATATAATATATCACACATTTACATGCACTGTGCATAAACAAACATAGGGCTCACATAGGCATGTCCACGGCCTAGTTCCGAACTGGAACCAAGCCAGTCAAACCAGCCTATAACAAGAACCGTGATTGAACCAAACTGAAACTGGATCTCCACGGTTTGGTGCAATTTCAAGGATTTTGAAAACTATGGACTGGCAATTCCAAACCAGATTGGCATTTCTGAAAAATATCAAACCAATGGTTCCATTTGAAAATAATTATTAAAAAAATCCTCCAATAGCTATAAAATTATGTTTTAAAAAATTATTTTTAATTATAATTATAAAATTACCATATTAAACCCTATAACAGCTATAAATAACTAGTTTTAAGGGTATTTTGAGAATGGAAAATTTCATAAATAAAGCTATGAATACCTATCTCACTCTAAATTCTTTCATATAATTTCCAACATTCTGTCAATACTCTCCATATTCCAACTCAAATTCTCTATATAATTCTCAACTCTCAATTATTATTTTCAATAGCACTTTTTTTTAACTCTCAATTCATTCTATATATTTTATACTCTTAAATTATTTATATTTCCCATCCAACTCTTTTTCTAAATTAAATTAATCTCTTTTCAATTATTTAATTTGTTTCATTAAGTTAATTTATCTTATTAATTAAATCCATTTTAGCTTAAAAATCAATTTAATTTAATTGTAAAATACATTAATTTCGTTCTTTGTTTTATTTAATGCAAAGATTTTAATTATTGCTTTTTTATACATTTAATTTCAATTTTTTTGCGTCAAAACAGTCCTGAACTGCCTTGAACTGTTCAGTTCTGAACTGCACATCAAACTTTTCCAAACCGGGGCTCGAGCTGACCAGTATCTGCTTCTGGTCTTTTATTTATCATCAATAGATTAGTTCATCCTTAGGTTATTAACTTTTATATCCTGCATTTATAAGAAAAACTAAACAGTAAACAAATCGGCAATCATAAACCAAAGCATAATGTATCAGACTCACCTGATCATCAATAATAACACCATTCTGCCCCTTGTCGCAATGTTCACAAATATTGTTGATAATGTCCAGATGATTATTATCACATCCAGCCAAATCTCCAGCTGATAACTTCATTGATTGGACTGACGAATCTTCTTTTCTCTCAAGTTTCTGCAGGTAATTTGTCATAAACTAACAATGAAATTTCATAGTTTAAAAGAACCAAGGCATATAATCATTCCATTTTATGCTATCAACTAATAATAATAATCAGTCAATTAAAAGTAAGCAATTAACTTGACGAATGGGTAGTAATCACATTACCAGATATAAGAACCACACAACTGTGAAACACTTCCTTAACTAGTAAGACATCTCTTGGACTCTTCACTTATTCATTTTATTTATTAATAGATTCCTTTATTTATTTGGAAAGCGAGATCAATATACAGTATCCAACAACAATAACCAAGTTCCCTATGGCATGAAAAAAGAGAAAAAAAAACGTGTAATTAATATCATAAGGTCACAATATCACATACCCTGCCAGAAGAAGGCAAGTAATCCAATTATATTAGTTGTGAACACACTAAATCAGAAATTCCAGCACATATAAAAAGATTTCTTTTCCTCAAGTGAAATGGTAATACAATTGAAGAATCAATAAAATTGCAAACTGGAATCTTTACCCAAATATATGTCCATCAATGAGAATCAAAATATGTTGTGTGTGTGTGTGTGTCTCTCTCTATATATATATATAAAGAATATATGGTCTTTCATATGCAATCATGTGCACCTTATTTACTCCAGACAAACTGTGTCTCTTTGCTTTCTCATGGCGGTTTTCATAATCTCTCATTAGGCTCTGAATATTTGCCAAACTCATAAAGGAAGCATCTTCCAACTCCCATGTTGCAAGATCATAATCAAGACCACGCCATTTTACAAGCCACTCATTATGACATTCTGAGATATCTTTAGCATGCTCCTTGTAAGTCTCATCATGTTCCCTAGGATAGATTACCGAACGTTTTTGCAGTAAACGACGAGGTTCATTCCACTCCTGCTTCCATTTTGTGACCTGTAGAACATAAAACTTAGAGGATAGGAAGGGGATAACCAGACAAGTTATAATTTGTAAAGGAAATGGCTAAACGCTAGTTTCACAAATTTCTGCTCAATCATCCAATTAAGGGAATATCAAAAGAATACTATAAATTTGAACCTGTTTTTTTCGGTTGAATTTTGAAACAAGTGAAGGAGCTTCAACAAGCAGTTGACATTCTGGTACCCAATGATTGTGAACATGAGCAAGACCTTTGTATTTAACAAAATATTGCTTCTTTAGCAATCCTGACCTCACAAACCGAGCAATCATTAGCAAGAAGGCAATACAAGTTCAGAGAATAGCTAATGACTTCAAATGACAATTCATGACTGCTTGTGGAACAAAAGCAGGGCATTTATGAACTTAAGCAAATGATTCCTACTGAAACTTATGTATCCATTTGGTTCCCTTCATTTTTTTTTTCTTTTGAGTTGTATAAAAAGAAAAAGAAAATGCAGAATGCAACATTTGGTTAAATAACAAAAGCTAGCTTGCACCTACCATATATCAATATAAAAAGGATTCCTGCCATTTTGAAGGTAAGACTTTTAAGCACTCAAGCCATTTCTTTAAAAAGAAGAGCAAGATGAGTTGGCTTTCAGATTCATTATTAAGTGAAGATAAAGAAATATGTTCTCCTTTTCTTTTACAGTCTATTGCTTCACTCCTCGTGAAAGCTATATTTAAAAAGCCTGATGACTAAAAATTACATATCAATGCATGCATCTTCAGTTTAATCAAAACATTTAAGTTTATAATTTGATCCTCAACTTTGAGATACTGTTCCAAATTTAGCAATCAATTTTTTTCTGGTGAGTGAAAATACAAGAAATTGCTAACACAGCTTAAATAAAAGAAAAGAACATTTGTATTTTATTAACGGAGTCCAGCTTTATAATTAATAAACATACACACACATAATATATGAATTAAAAAACCTATTTCAACACAAGGAATTTTGGGTACAATATCAAACTGACAAAATAAAAACCTTTGACTAACATTGAAAATGCATATAAAAGTTGGGATGTTTGTTGTGCATTTGGCCTATTTAAAAAAAAGCCAAATTTTATATTTTGTGAAAATTAAGAAATTTCTTAATTGCAATTTTATCTAAGTAACTTCATATATTTATAAAATATGATTTATCATTTTCACATTTGCTTTCTAGAAAAATCAAAATTAATACAACTAAGCTTTATTAGACACCAACTATAATATTTGAAACTTATAAAACCTATAAGTCTCCTCCTTCCCCTTATCACTCCATCCTTTACCAACTTATCACACTACTATACTGGGGCATAAAGATCAACATTTATATTAAAAGGAAAGGCACTTTCTAAGAAGCAAAATAGAAAGTAAACCACATGACACTAAGTTATTCACAATATTTTCCCATACCACTTCCATCCGATGCCTCCACGTCTTTATAATCCCATATTGACTCTATTCCCTCTGAAACAGAATGTACACCTGATTTTATCTTCTTCCTTCCACAAGCAAGACAATACCAAACTCCAACAGGAACAGCTTTTAAAGGAGGATCGAGACAAGAAACATGGTAGCTTCTTTTACACCCCTTTCCATCACAACACCTGAAATGCACATGACAATAACAATTTTTTTTTTAAAAAAAAGGTAAAACAAACAAAAGAGTATATGTAACACAAAAAAAAATTAAAATTTATACATATATATAGTAAGTGCCAAAAATCAAGGCAAATGACATTCCTTTTATTGTCCATAATGATATTCCTTATATTGTTCTTTTTCATCAAATTATCTGCTTCCTCCCTCCAATAATTTTTCCACCTTTCCATTTTTAGTTGTTTCAAAATATTGTCCACTTTTCTTTTTTATATTATGATTAACATTAAATTGATTATCATAACTTTTATCTAATTTTATCTTAGTTTCAACATAATCCCTTATTCATTCCTTAATTTTTCCAAATGAGAATTCCAAACATATTGTATTTAATTCAAATCATATGTTATTAATAATGATTTTATTGTTACAATAAAACCTAATGTCTTCAATTTATATTAAGCATAAGTTTTAATAGGAAATTTTTGCCCTTTAACTAAAATAACTATCATTTTTTAATCTGTGTGAAAAAACAAAATGGACAAAACCTATGGGACCGGGAGAGTATTTTCAATTGAACCTCAAATATTTGGTAATACTTGTTTTGTTCATGATACTCGTCCTTAGATTACTAAATTAAATTCTAAAACTCGTGTCTTTTTTCGGTGCTCTTGTATCCAGTAGGTGTCTCCTTTTTGGCTGCTCTAATCTTTAGAAAGATTAAAAGTTGTCATTCTCCAACTCTTGAATATTAACTTGTTTTGCAAAGATATTGGTTCTTTAGACTCCTTAGTTTCTATCATATACTATTCGTGATAGTCAATAAGAAAGGATGATGAATTGTCAATCCATTGAATCTGCCTCCCACACCTACTTGACCTCCCATTGCTCATGTACATTCTCGAAAACTAGAGACTCGTCACTACCACCTACCTCTTTGCTATCTAAACTAGTCTATATAAACCTTGATTCCATCTTGATCTTCTTATTGCTCTTCAAAAAGGTAAATAGAATTATGTTTATTCTCTCTCTTCTTTTGTTTCATATGCCAACATGTCATCTTCTTGTTGTTTTAATTATCTCCTTAGAATCTTATTCGTATTCATAAATTTGTTAGCTTTGTCTCATCCTAGCTACCATGCTACTTTGGAAGAGGAAATGGTGGCTTTAGATGATAATGATACTCAGAACCTAATGCCTTCACCCATAGCTAGAAAAGCTATTGGTTGTAAAATGAGCGTTTACAATAAACTTCATCCAAATGGTTTTGTGGCTTGTCTTAAAACCCATCTTGTTGACATGGGATGTGCTCAAACTTATGGAGTTGCCAAATCCAATACTTACTCTCAATGGCTAATCTTGCTTTTGTTTACTTGTTCATATCTCTGGCAACTACCTATGCATAGCCACTACATTAGCTTGATACCAAGAATGCTTTTTGGCATGGCAATCTTCAGGAAAAATTATATATGCAGCAACCATTTGAATTTATTACTTAGAGGGAGTTGGGTTAACATTACAAGCTTCATAAATCTTTCTATGAATTAAAACAAAGGCCTACCACTTGCTTTAGAAGATTCGAAGGAAGTGGTTCATGAGTTTAGGATATAAGCCTGTTTCATTTTGCTAGTAGTGTATGCTGATGATGTAATTACTGAAAGGGACATTACAAACATCTAAACCCCAAAGTCCTTTCTTCTAACCCATTTCCAACAAAATGCTTGGGCTTGTAAAGTACCTAAGGTAGTGAGGTTACAAGGTATAAGAAAGGTATCTTTCATCTTAAAGAAAGAATGTCTTTAATTTGTAGACAAAAACAAAGAAACTAGGTGTTAAACCTTGCAGCAAACTAATGACTCCTAATCTGCAACTTACAGAGAATAATGGTAAATTATTTGAGAATATAGCGACTTGTTTTAATATGGCTAATTTGCTTAGCATTAGAAGTTGGTTTACGTTATCACCAACCGTTACACATTGGACAACTGTATAACAAATTCATGTTACTCAAAGGAAGTAAGAATTAAAGTGTATTCTCTCAATCAAGTGCTGAATTTGAATACAAAACCATGCCATAGTTTGTGTGTAAAGTGCAAACTAATGTGGACACATCAATTATTTAATGAAGTTGGTTTTGAGATGTTACTACCTGCTAAGTTGTGATGTGATAATAAAGTTCCTCTCCATATTACTTATAATCATGTGTCTCATGAACGAACCAAGGTCATATCAATAGCATACTTAAGACTGGAGAACAATCACGAGTTTATCCTTATACAAGCTTTGAATGGAGCTAGAGCTAACTATATTTGTAACAAGTAGGACGTAATTAACATTTATGATCCAGCTTGAGAGAGAGTGTTAGAGAACAGCGAAGCCAACAATGCAAAATCTAGAACTGTAAGTTTCCTATTTAGCTAGCATAATTATAGGAGATAGATATAACATTCCTATTTGCTTATGCAATTGCATATTTAAATATGCATTCATATGATTCTTCAATATAGAAAATCATTATTTCCATACCAATTAACCATGTTCATAACATCATTTAGTTTATCAACCCACCATTCATCTTAGCTTTGTGTGCAACTCCAACATATTTGAGTTGTAGACCTATGGCATTCTTTTCAATGAAAGAGAAATAAAGTACAAAAATGCAAATGCAAGTTTAAATGCACAAATTCAAAGCCCATATACAAATAAAAGACTTTGTTGGGGAAATATGAGAATGTTGACATTGCTCATGCAATATGAAGTGAAGCACGTAGTTTCCTAGTTATCTAACTCAAATTATAACCATAAACATTCTGATAAAGCCTAATGATGCAAAATATTGTACTAAAACATCAACCTTACATCATGAACATTACCCTGTTCACAAAATAATCACAACAATAGTAATTGTAAGAACCATACTTTCTTTTATCACTTCGGACATCTTATATCCATATATTTCATAGTTAAAGCATTCAAATCCAATCTTAAATATTCCAATGGCTTTGAACTTCCATGGTTCATTGCTATGAGATATATGTAACAAGAGAGAAGAGTTACCCACAATAACGTTCCACCAAGCTTGCAAATGAGACATGTATTTAGATTGCCATCTGGTTGAAAATCTAGATCAGACCCTTTAAATTGGAAATTGGTAATGCATTCTGCAGCATATCCTGTGGTAACACCAGGTCCAATTTTCCTTCTATCCTAATGCAACACAACAAGACAATGATATTACTTTTAACAAGATAATTGACAATAAAAAGAACAATATTCATATGCTTCTCAAAATAATGGGGCAAGATGAGATCGAAGACAACTCGACATGCATAAGCAAACATCAATAGCATTAGAACGTGAGGTGTGTGTGTGTGTGTGCACATATCTATGGGAGAGAAGGATAGAGATACCATGCAACAATGGTCTGGCAAGAGATGTAAATCATGAAAAAGAAACAATGAAATATTTAAAAAAACCTGTAAATTCTAGTATATTTTTCTCCAAAAAGAAATATAGGATGGCGACATATATAGCACCCATGAAAATCACCCTACCCAAACTTCAACCCTATTAATATTTTTAATGCCTGAACCTATCCCAAACCTGATTAAATTTCATTCTAAACTACCATAACCCATTCTAAATCCAATTTTTATAACCAAATAACACTCAAACCCCTTTACTTTTATATATTTTAATTAATAACCAATTAAAAAAATATCTTCCCTTCATAATTTATCTTCTAAAAATTGAATACTTCTACAAAATAATATTCATATTCTATTTTTAAAATAATAGAAAATATACAAAAATTACAACTACTATTGTAATTGCTATAGGAAGTAGATATATTGATATAGAAAGTAAATATGGATAGATTTGTAAGTTGTTTGATCCCAAGAATTGCATGATTATAGGGTATATAGGGTTGGTAGAAGGATTCCCTTTCCCTTCTAGATAGATTTTTTTATGTATAAATATGTTATAATATCTATTATAACAGATAAAATAAATATTACTTCTCTACATGGTATTAGAGCAGCCTTATAGACAAAAGATTTGAATTTTTTTTCCCTCTTGTTCTATTTGAAGACTTAGGGCTCCATTTGTCATGTTCTTTTAGGTCATACTATAGGATAGTGTTATCAAGGTGAGAGGCAACCCTAAGGCGACAAAGGCTCCTCTTGCCTTAGACGCGAGAGGCAAGAGGCGAAGCAATGCTTTTTTGAAAAAGGTGACAAAGTCAAACTTTTTTTTATATATTTTAAATATACATGTACATATAGGTATAATGTACCATCAACAACAATTTATCTAACTAAATATTAATTTCTTTAATTAGATTAATATATATATATATATATATATATATATATATTATAAATAAAATTAATATATAAATAATTAAATAATAATAAAATTAAAAATTAATTAAATAATAATATTAACTAATAATAAAATAGTATATAAATCTCTATGGCAGATAATAATATCATTTGATATAGAATATAATAATAACATAGAATACAAAAGAATAATACAATATATATAATA
The DNA here is from genome assembly GCF_001659605.2 of Manihot esculenta. Classification (NCBI taxonomy): domain Eukaryota; kingdom Viridiplantae; phylum Streptophyta; class Magnoliopsida; order Malpighiales; family Euphorbiaceae; genus Manihot; species Manihot esculenta. The sequence goes on from NC_035163.2 coordinate 24,903,461, forward strand.
ATAAAATATATAAATATAACTAAATAAATTAATATTAAATTTCTATAAATAAACATTATTTATAAATATTTATTATAGCTTAATATTTCCAATATTCATATTTTATTTCCATGTTTCTAATACCTAGGTAATTTATTATATAAAACAAAGAAAAAGCAAAAAAGAGAAGAAAAAGTCAAAAGATTCTCTCTCTTATTCTTCCAAGAAGAAAAAGTAACTTTCTGCTCTCTTTCTTTTAGTGTTAGAGAAGAAAAATGGAGGGTTGGCGCTAGGCGACGCCTCGCCTGCCTGGCGCCCGGCACCTCGCCATCTAAGGCACTCGCCTTAGTTTCACAACATTGCTATAGGGTGATGTTTGGTCTCTCACGCCCACCCATGAAGGACGACGGAGAGCTAGCAACGCTACCCTGAAGAGCTGACAACTATCCGACTGACGAGTGACCCTCACATTACCGTCCCACTTGCTGGCGTGTCGCTTGTCCACCTGTGCTCCGGTCACCATCGCCAGTGTCGCCCCAAGGTCCTCTCTTCAGTCCACCTGTGCTGGTGTTTTTTTTAAGCCCAACAAGAGCAAATAGTTGTTACAAGCTTCTTGGAGGTCTCCCTCTAGAGTTTGAGATAGCTAAATCTCAAATTCTTTCTGATTCTGAAATTTCATCGTACATGATGCTTTCACTTGCGTGTTGCATACGAAATCTTTCTCTCTAGTTCCTTCACACACCACTAGTAGTGCTGATAGTGGCAAACAAAATAACAAAGGTGGGAATAGAGGAGGTTTTAATGATAGTAGAGGATCCTAGAGTCTTGGATGAAATAGTTCCTTTCAACTCTGGTGGAATCATTTGCTATTACTATGGTGAATCTGGACACACCAAAAAAATATGCTTGAAACTTCAGAATAGGAATCAATGCTCACAAATGGAGCACATGGCAGTTGAGGCTTCTGCTGATCAGGGCATTTTGATGAGTATGCCTAATTCCCTCAATACTGCATCTCTGAAATCCTCTAATTCTCCTATCACTGCAATTGCTGAATTAGGTAACTCTACCACACGCCTTGTGTCTTCGTCCTCGAAATGAGTTATTGATTCTTGTGCTACCAATCATATGTCAAAATATTCTACCCTTTTGTCCAATCTTAAGTCTCATAAATCTTCTTATGTTACTCTTGTTGATGCCTCTAAAATTTCTGTCATGGATTCTAGAAATGTCAACTTAACACCTCTTTCTGTATCCCATCTTTTTGCATCCTCTTTGATACCACTTGTCACGTCCCTTGCCAATGGGCTGGAAATTTCACCCATCTCCAAGGGCCCGTGCGGCACTTAGCCTTCCCCAAGGCTAAGTTAGCCTTTCGCCCCTTCAACAACACCATATCGGAATGTGCATTAAGCACTCAGAATGGCACAGCGAAATGCTAACAATTGTGGTGGCATCATGGTGGCAACACAATGATAATGGCAACATAATGGTGGAAAGAATAAACAAGAGCTTCATTCACTCAAACAATCATGGCAATGTACAATTGAGCTTTATGTGTACAAAGGGGTACATAGGTACATTGTTGGGACAAAGGGCTCTCACAGCTCACCCACTAAGCCTGTTGCTGCCTACTGCTTGGCTGGCTGGCCAGCCACTGATGTTCCCCACTTGGCTAGCCAGCAGCATTCTGCCCCCAGCTGGCAGAATTGCTACTACTCTCCTCTCTGCTAGGAGACACTCAAAACAGGGAAGGGAGAATTCTGGCCACAAGTTAGAGAAGCAATTCCCACCACATGTTGAGGAGGTGGAGCTGCCTATAAATAGGGCAGTCCAGGCAGACAGAAGAGAGAAGCCTTAAGACACTTTCCTGATCATTGTGTTTTCAAAATCTTTCTACGAAGCAGATTACTGGTAGAGATCGTGAGTTAGAGGATCTTTACATTCTAGATCAGAAAATACCTAGATCATTTGCATGTTCTACGAGTTTAACTCATTTTGATGTTCACTGTCAGTTGAGCATCCTTCTCTCTCTGCTTTAAAGAAGTTATGTCCACAGTTTCAATCTTCTGTTTTAAATTGTGAGTATTGTTAATTTGCCAAACATTATCATTTACCTACAATGTCTAAAGTCAATAAATGGACTTCTTCCCCTTTGAGTTAGTACATTAAAATGTTTGGAGACTTGTCCTATTGTATCTAAATCTGACTTTAAGTACTTTGTTACTATTGTTGATGATTTCTCTCTTACTACATGATTATTTTTAATGAAGAACCGTTTAGAATTATTCTCTATTTTTTGTGCTTTCTATGCTAAAATCCAAACTTGTTTCAATCTTTCTATTTGAATATTGCAAAGTGACAATGCTAAAAAATATCTTTCCAGAAAATTTCAATCTTATTTGTCACAAAAAGAGATTCTTCATCGATCTTCCTATGTTGACACTCCTCCTATGTTGACACTCCTTCGCAGGGGTTGCCGAACGAAAAAAACCAGCATCTTGAAGTAGCTAGAGTTTTCTTACTCCAAATGAAAGTCCCTAAAAATTTTTAGGCTGATGTTATGTCCAATGCTTTTTGATCAATCACATGCCCTCCTCCATTCTTCATGGTGATATCCCTATAACATTTTATTTTACACTAAATCTATATTTCTTATTGAACTATGTATCTTTGGATGTACTTATTTTGTTTGTGATGTTCATCTACAGATCACAAAATTGGATTCCAAATCACTCAAATGTGTTTTTCTTGTCTACTCTCGACTTCAAAAACGGTATCTTTGTTTTTCTCTTAATCTTAATCGGTACCATGTGTCTGCTGATGTAACATTTTTTTAGTCCATTTCATTTTTTCCACCATCATCTGTTTATGACACACAGAGGAAGGAAGATGACATTTTGGTATACATTGTTCGCTCTATCTCACCCTTAGAATCTTCGTGCACCTTCCGCTCATGTGCTAGGTCACTCAACTATTGTTCATGTTTATTCCAGACGCCCAAAGGATTCTGACTCCGCTCTCCACTAGCTTCTTCGTCGGAGGACCTTGCCCCCACCAATACGTCACCATCTGGCTTGGATCTGCCCATTGCCCTTCGCAAAGACAGACGTACTTGCACTCATCCTATTTTGTCTTTTGTTTCTTATGATCAATTATTCTCTTCTTCTCATTGTTTTGCCAAACTGCTATTAAAGCTTTATCCCATCCTGGTTGGTGTGCTGCAATGGAAGAGGAAATGATAGTCCTAAACGCTAACGATACTTGAGAGTTAGTGTCCTTGCTCGAGGAAAGCGGGCTATTGGGTATAAGTAGGTATTTGGGATGAAAGTAAACCCTGATGGATTTGTTGCTCACTTATGCTCAAACTTATGGAGTTCTCCAGTTGCTCGCATATGTTAGATTGTTCATTTCCTTGACAGCTACATATGATTGGCCTTTGCATCAACTGGATATCAAAAATGCTTTTCTCCAGGGTGATCTTCAAGAGGAAGTTTATATTGAGCAACCACCTGATTTTGGTTTGTAAACTTATGGCTTGAAACAAAGTTCTCAGGCATGGTTTGATAGGTTTAGTGAGGTAGTCCAACAATTTAGCATGCAGATGAATAAGTGTGATCACTCTATATTTTATAGAAATTATGATAGTGGAGTAATTCTGCTTGTAGTATATGTGAATGATATTGTTATTATAGAAAGTGATATTGTTGGCATTACATCTCTAAAAGAATTTCTTAAAACACAACACAGTTTCATACAAAGAATTTGAGCTCCTAGAAATATTTTCTTAGGCACTGAAGTTATGCAGTGTAAGAAAGGCATTTTCTTATTTCAAAAAAAATATATTCTAAAATGTAGAAGATTAGTTGGCAAGCCGAATTATTTGATGGTGACTCATTCTGATATTGCATATTCAGTAAAAATGGTGACTCATTCTGATATTGCATATTCAGTAAAAATGGTGACTCATTCTGATATTGCATATTCAGTAAGAATGGTGACTCATTCTGATATTGCATATTCAAATATATCTTCTAGTGTTACTCAGTGGGCTGCTTTGAGGCAGATTCACGTAGCCTCTTCTATGGTAACCATAGGCACTCAAACATTGAATATTTTTTCTGATACTGATTTTGGCAGATTCGAAGGTTGATAAGAGGTCACCACTAGATACTGTGCTTTTGTGGGAGGTAACCTGGTTTCATAGAGAAGTAAGAAGCAAAATGTGATTTCTCATTCTAGTGATGAATATGAATATTGAGCTATGGCACAAGCTGTATGCGAAGTCATGTGGGTGCGTCAATTGTTAGAAGATGTTGTATGCGAAGTCATGTGGGTGCGTCAATTGTTAGAAGATGTTGGGTTCACAATTTCAGTGCCTGCTAAGTGTTATCGTGTGATAATCAAACAGCTATCCACATTGCCTCTAATCCAGGATTTCATGAGAGGACCAAACATATCAAGATCAACTATCATTTTATTTGGAAAAAGGTACAATAAAAGATAATCTCAACAGGACATATAAGAATTGGAGAACAATTAGGGGATTGAAGAACAATTAGGAGATATCTTCACTAAAACTCTAAATGGAACTCGAGTTGACTGGCAGTATTATAGGAAGTAGATATGTTGATATAAGAAGTACGGATAGATTAGTTGCTTGATCTTAGGAATTGCATGATTATAGACTTGATAAAAGGATTTCCTTTTCTTTCTACATGGGTTTTTTTATTTATAAATATGTTGTAATTTCTATTATAAATATTACTTCTCTCAATAATAAATATATATTTATATATTAAATACTGATGTATTAACTTCTAAACTCGAATCCATACCAAGCTTGTCCCAAAAGGTTCAGTCAAATTGGGTACGCAATAACACGTGAATTGACCCGTTGCAATCCCTAGATAGATACTTTCAATTTCACTAAATTACATCTCATGTGAACTTGAATCATATACTCTGTATAAAAAATTTTAAACGAACTAATAGAAGAAAGCTAAAAGAAAGTGGACCACAATATACCTATAATTTATCCAAGAGAGAGCCAAAAAAAAAGGGAGAGAGAAATAAAATGAGAGATTCGAATCCTAAATAAACTACAGATCCCAAAAACAAGCCAAATACAATATCACTTATTGAGTTGAACTCTAGAAGTAAATGTCCCACTTCTATAAGAGGTTCAATGTACCATTCCCAAAACCACATTTTGCCCACAATGAGGTCTTCTCATTAGCTACAAATAGTCTGATTCCCAGCATTCAACTACCATATTACACATACACATAATTTAGTTGACCCAATAAGTGAAAAAAGGCAACAATTCTAGAAACTGTCAAGCACAAGCAATATCATAAATGAATACAAGAGGACATCTGCTCTAAAAATGTGTGGTGCTTCTATCTAGATAACTACAAAGGTAAATTTGTATACCTATTACAGATAGTTTTTATGAACTTTTGGGGATGGAGACATCCTATCACATAAAGGGGAGATTTTGAAAACTTCATGAAATTCCATATGATTGAATGTTTTGATATTCCAAAGATTAAAGGTTATGAGTTGCTTAGTAGTACAATTGTTGGAGGATAGCCTAAACCATTAAGAGTTCCTACTTTCTAGCCATCTTGAAATTGAAATGCAGTGAGAAAGCAATTAGATTATAATATAGTTCTAAGTTTCAAAATAAAATTGGAAACACAAGAAATTGCTACAAAAACAAAATGCACTATGAGACCAAGACACACAAAGTGAAAATGCTTAGGCATTAATGTTCTCAAATACTTGAAAAGGAAATGTAGTGAGAAAGCAATTAGATTCTAATATTGTTCTAAGTTTCACAAAATTGGGATCACAAGAAATTGCTACAAGAACAAAAATGCACTATGAGACAAAGAAACACAAAGTGAAAATGCTTAGGCATTAATGTTCTCAAATAAAACTATTAATCGCATTCTTACTCCATAAGTCCATATCATTGTAGCATCAAAAGGAGAATATTTCAAATCCATCTAAGGAAGTTATTGCACAAGTAAATAAAGATAGGTGAGGAGGCAATAAAAACCAACCTCTACAAAAGAGCTACCACAAATATCCTGGTTTAAATTTGTGTCGCAAGAACATATGTCTTGCTGTTTTGAATAAAGGCCAACCCTGCAAAGCATGCAAGTACGGACATTTTCAAAAAATTAGGTCAACTCATTACAAAATTACCATCAATTGCTTAAGTATTTACAAACTATATACATAGGCACTATTACAACTATGAATTAAGCATAAAACATAAAACCTACATCTGAAAATATTAGCATACAGTCAGCTTTAATTTCACAATTCAACTGCGTTCACAGCTATAGCAAGTCAAAGACCACCTGAAAATGTTGGCATAGCTGGGCCAAAAATGAACCATTTTACATGTTTGCAATTTGTTGATCAATAGGAAAGCCCATAGAGACCTCCAAGGATGAATAGTTCAATGCAGATTACATGCTTTATTTAATGAGTCTGGAAATCTGGGTTTGATGCCCAATTTAAGGAGTGAAGCTTCATTCTTTTGCACAATGCCTACTTGGAGTGCAACCAGCCCCAAATGCTTGTCTTTCTTGATTTCTTGCACTCATCAACCCCCTCCCCCAATACAAACCCTAATTGTTCACCTAGCTTTTTACTCACTCTAGATTTCTAGTAAACCAAAAATCCAGCCCTGCAAGCGGTCATATGACAATGAGCCACCGATCAACAAATGATAGTGACCTCCACAACCAGAGGAAAGCTAGGGCTATATGACTTGGAATCTGTCTGGTATTATGTTGAAACCTTCTTTCCAAAAAGCACTATTCTAAATTATGTTGCAAAACCGAATTTGGATTTTTAATTTGTCATTTATTTTTTTGAAGCTTTGAAAATTTATGCCACAAAAATTCTTGTAATAATCTTTAAAGACATATAGAAGATGGTATTTCTCTCAACATTAGCACCCTATCCCAATTTCCACATCCAAAAATGGCAATGCAAAAACAGCATAATTTTAAGATATATGCATGCATTGATAGATGCAGATCATAAATTATTCGCTTAGTCATTCAAGCACTACTAAAAAGTAAACATGATTAGCAAATATAAGAGACAGCATTTATAACTTCTTCCGGTTTAACTGGTTATTACCTATGCACTATTTTTGCCAAAAGCAAGAGAAAGCCAAATCTATTGGTAAAATATCTTATAAAGAGATAAAGAAGAAAAAAAATACTAGATTTACTTATGCATGTCAGTACCTTTGCCTCTTAAAACATGTAGCACATGTCTCTGCAAAATTATTTGTGTCTGGAGAAGAAATATCAGCAACAGAGGCTTTGCTTGAAGCCATTGCAACATCATCAGAATCCAAGTCAAGTGTGTTTCTTTTCCTTTTTAAAGGTGTGTCCTTGTAACCACTCTCCAATCCAATTTCACTACCCGATGGCTCATTATTCAACATAGGATTTACCAACTCAGGTTGCAACTCTTTATTTGCCTTTTCAGCAATGCCATCAAGCATTTTGGGCATTGTTTTGTGACAGGAATACAGGGCACAATCATCTCCCTTAGAAGCTTTCATAGCATCTCCAACTTCAGACTGATAAGCTTCCCCCTCAAGCCTTTGATTCTGGCTTAAGTGTAAAGGCTCAAGTCCAATGTTATTTTCCAATACTTCATTGGCAGGTGTGCCTATGCTACAATTTGATTCTTCCAAAGCTCTTTTGAAATCTCTCCCAGCAAAGGCTTCTCTTAACTCCTGCACCTTCATTTGGCTGCATTTATTGCTGCGGCTACCAAAATTCTTGGAAGCACCAGCTTGATGGTTGCTACTGTCATGAGATAACTTGTCCTCCTTTTTCAGCTCCTTGCAATTACCTAAAGAATCAAGCAAAAATATTTAACAGTTAGACTATACTTGATCAGCATTGCTTTTATATAACAAATTTCCTTGTATCTTTAACAGTCAACGGCATAATATCAAAAAGAATAGTAGCCCAAGATGATGCTTACATCCAGCTGATGCCTTACATTTGTATAGAAGAATTTGCAAAGAAATTCTGAATGGATAAACAAAAAAAAAAAAAAAAAAAGAAAAGAAAAAGAAACTTGGTCACCTGCCACAGTAACTTTGTTTTGTTGCTGTTTGAATAATGCCCTATAAGCACGAGCATCCAATCTCTTTTTCCCCACCTGAACACGTTGGATATCATGTTCCTTGCTTTTGCTAACTTCTTTCGTTTCAAGTGTCAACCGTTTCACACTCTTCTCCTTTTTTAGTTTTTTCTTCATAACTGATAAGCTAGAGGCTTTAGTTGACTTCTTTGACCCAGAAGAACTAGAAGATGAATGCTGCTTAGCCCGCTCAGACCTTCGCAGGGGACTTGGTGTACTTTGCTTCTCAACTCTCCCTGAAATTCTCCTAGAAGGAGGAGTTGAAGTCCGCTTCCCAATTCGCTTTGACTTCCGAGTACTTGAAGGGCTTGCAGTAGTACTTTTCTTTGATGGTGTTTCTCTAACTGACCTTCTCGTACCAGATGTACTCGGTGTTTCAGCACCAGAAACCCCATTAGAATTACTGTTTTCATCATCCTTGGCCTTGCGACTAGATCTAGTATCATTGGCCATCTCCTAAAAAAGCAAAAACAAGAACCCAGAAAACAAGGGAAAAAAACACCGCATAAGACGACTAAATTAGAGGTGAAAATAACTTCAAAAGAAATGTGGAACTAACACACCATCAATCATTTTTCTGCATTAGAATTAAAATTCAAAACAACCCATATATGATGTTGCACTTAAATCAAATACCTTTAGTAAAAACAAGCATACAAAAGCAGCATGCAATGAAGAGAAATAACTTCAATTGAGATTTAGGGAAAGGAAATTGTCAAATCATGAGGTAGAAAAATGAATACGGAACTTGCTAATAAAAATTTCTCAGATTTTCAATTGAACGTCTAGACTTGAACAACAATGCTATTCCAATAACTTTGTTGCCCTCACGGCACTGGTGAATACACATTCATATTATAACTATGAACAAATAAAAATCAAAGAAATAGTACCCAACTGAGAGAGCACCGGCAGGCAGGACAGGGCGTGAGAGTGAGCGCGACCGTGAAGAACTATATGAAAGAGCACGGATTAGGGCTTGAGAAACTTTCGGAGAGTGCTAGTGTAGAGAGGACATGAATGTAGTATGGTGTCATTGCCGTATACATGATTAATTCGACAAAGAGGCTGTTAGAAAACGAATTAGGAGACGGAGAGAGCAAAATTGAAAAAGGATGGAAGGACAGAGCAGAGAGGACCAAAGGGGCAGAGGGGAAATTTTTTTTTTTTTTTTTGTTCTCAAAGATAGATTTAGGGTAATTTTCATCCAACATCCCTCAATTTTTAATTTATTTTTAATTAGATCACTTAATTTTATTTCTTTTATTTTTTAAATTTTAATTTACTTTCATTAAATTTTTTATTTATTATTATATATTTTTAAATTAATATAAATAAAAAATATATTTTTCTCTTTTTCTTATCCTTCTCTTTTATTTTTACTTTCTCTTTTTTTTTATATTACTTTTCTTTTTATATATTTACTCACATAACTTATTAATTATTTTATTTTAATAAGTTAATATATTTTTATACTTTCTAAATTACACTAAAAATTTGTTAATAATAAAAATATTATTTAAACACAATTTTATTTTAAATATTAACAAATAATTCATAAATATTAATTTAAATAATTTTATAAATAAAGTTTTAGCATTTCAATAATTATATTGTATATATTATTTATTAATTTACTCTAAATATATAATATTTTTATATTTAAAATAATAATATAAAATTTTATTAAAAATAAATTATTTAATAATTATCATTTTATTTTAAAGGTTAATGAATAAAATTTTTTAAATAGTTATTTACATAATTTTATACATTTATAATAAAATTAATTTTAAATAATTGTTACTCTATTCATGTGGAATAAGATTTTAATATTTAACATTTAAAAATATTTAAAAATAACAAATTATAAAAAGTATAATAAAATAAAATTTATTCATTATATATTTTCCTTTGATTTTATTAAAAAAATATTGATGATTATTAAAAAGGTGATGTTTTTTTTTATTTTTTATTTTTTAATCAATGTCCAGGAAGTATTAGTTTAAGAAAAAAAAAAATATTGTATCTTCACCTTTTTGCTATTTTATTATAGGTAGTTGTAACAATTTTAGGTAATTTGAATTTTTTTTATTTTTTTATATATTGCAAAATAAAATTGTATATTTTTAAAAGGAAGAGAATAAAAAAATATATAATTTCTCCTTTTGAAAATAAAAAGAAAACAAAAATATAAAATAAACAATAAATGAAAATTTTTTAATTTATGTTACTTTAAAAATCTATAATTATAGGTAAGAAAAAATTTAATTAAAATTTTAAAAATTTTAAAAAATAAATTAAATTTAAGTAATTAAAATAAAAATATATTTAAAATTAAATAATTTTAAATAAAAATTACCTAATTTTATAGAAAGAAAAAGTCCTGCAGAGCATTAAAGAGGTTTATTATGAATAGTTTCATATTATACATAATAAATATTTATTATAAATAAACTCTATTTTGTATAATCATATTAAATAAAATAAAATATTATTTATTAAAATTGGTAATTCAGACTTATTCTGTGATAATAAATCTAAATAAATCTGAGAGATCTTATATTTATTCAAATTTTAAATTTAAGAAAAAAAAATTAATATTTATTTAAATTCTAAATTTAAGAAAAAAGAATTTAATAGTTGGTGCAAGAATTGATTTTAAATTAAAACCAAATCATACTATAATTATTAAGATTTTATATGAAATCATTTTAATTAATGCTATTTATATTACAATTACTTAATTATTTATTAAGATTTTTTTTCTTTTCCTTTTATTTTTTTTCTCTTATTTTAACATCAAAAATTGATTCTGATTTTTTAATTAATAACTACTTCATTTTCTTTTAGAGTTTAATTAATTTAATATTGAGTATCAATATTTAATGAATCTACAATTGATATTAAGAAATTAATTATATTATTATGTTAACTTTTGAAAAAAGAGCTCATCCTAACTTATAATTTTTAATAGCAAAATAAATTTATGTAAAGCTTAATTTAAATTTTAAATATTGTGAAAATTATTAATAAGGGTTTTTAAAAAAAATCAATGTGATAAAAATTATTATTATTTATAAGAATAAATTTTTTATGTTTACTTTTGAAATAAGAAAATGATAAAAAAAACATAAATCAGTTTGAATTTATTATTAATTTATTTAAAATAATTAAGATGAATTTTATTATCTTAAATTCTATTTCAAATAAAAGAATTTTTATAAATAAAAATTAATTGAATTTTATTAATAGAATTGAATACTTTTCTTATCAAAATGCATTCCAAATTAAAATAAAAATATATATATATTTGTTTTAGATATTATTTTATTAATAAAACAAAACTTCACTGAATTATAATTTATTATTAACATTTCATAATTCATTTTAGTTTTTTTAACATCATCATAATAAATTAAGAAGTTTTGAATTTATTATCTAAAATTTATTTTTTAAAATTTATTATCTAAATTTTATTTTTTTACAATAAATATTTTTTCATTTAAAATATCCCTATTTGGCCACCTTTTGATTCAAGATGATAATTTTATAAATACCTTTTGATTCAATATGGTAATTTTATAAATTTTACCTCTTAAGAAAGTTTAAGAGTGGTTTAATTAGGAAGTGATTAACCAAAAATTGAATCAAATCAGCCGATTTTTATTGAATAGAGGTCAACTACCTTAAGGAAAGGTGATTTGATTTTCTATTTTGTGTTATCACCAAGCTCATTTTTCTCCTTAAAAACCATAACTAGCATTTTTGTATTAAATTTCTTGTGGCAGCCGCCATTTCATTCTCTTGATTTAATTCTCTTAATTTTTCTCGAGAAAATTGAAGAAGGCTCCTTTTTTCAATTGAAATTGCGGACTCTATAATTTTATTTTTTTACATTAAAATAATATATTAAAATAAATAATTATATGATATAAAAAATATATATATTTTTAAATTGATTTGATTGTTTGGAGTGTTTTTTACGTTAATTTAAATTGATTTAAGGATAATACAAATTTAATGCACGAACTATGTGAGTAATCAGAATTACTCAGATTTTTCATATTAATATTAATAGAAAAGAATGAAGGTTCTTTAAATATTTTTTCATTTTATTCACGTAATTTTTATTGAATTAATTATAAATTTTTACGTATTGTAGGTGATGATCTGAGATTCAGAAAATAAGGTTTTACAAGGGTTGTGTAAGTTTGGTCTGAGATGAGGGTGTTTCTCTCCTTTTATTCCTCTCCTTTGCCTGCCAGTGACGTATAACGGCCTCATGGCCATTGGGTCATCTGTCTCTTCCATACGGATACGGACGTACGAGAATATTAGATTCTCTGCTTCATGCGTAATGGTCATTTAATTCCCTCTTAGTACGCATGCGGATGGACCCACTAGACAAATGGGCTGGCTACTTCTTCTCCTCCGGACTGGGCTGGAAGACGAGATTAAGGCTAAAGCCCAGGGGAGGTCCGATCTTAGGGCCGAACGGACTGGGCCGGCCCATCGAGAAGACTTAGAGGCCTCAGAATCAGGACTGTCATTATGGGCCCGGCCTCGTAACGGGATGGTGAAATCTAGTGGTTATCAATTACCCCTTTACCTTCTCATCAGTTATTGTACGAATGATGAGGGGGTAAATATCGAGAGTTATAATGACCGCGCCGCCCAAGGACAGTTTTCATCAGAACACCTCTTCGTCTCATTGCTGTTTCAAATTTTCAAATTCTCTCTATCTTCTCCGAGCTTTTGCTTTCCTCTGCTTCTCTGTTCGTCTTTCTTGCTTTGTTCATCTACTCTAACCATTTTCCAGGTATGCTTCTCTTTTTACCATGGAAGGCCCAAAGCTCCCTGATGTCTTTAATCTTGAGTCTTGTATTACCCCTTCTACCCTAACTAACTTCTTTTCTCGGAAGTATTTGGACATTCCCCTTTACCATATTTGAGCTCCCTACCGGAACGAGAGGATTGTTCTTTCCGATCCTCCTCCTTCCGGCTTGGTAGATCCCCAGAAAGATCTCAGTCTAATCTTTTTCGTCAAACAACGAGACTACGGTCTAACTTTCCCCTTTACTCCATTCTTCATCGAGGTCTTCCAGTACTTCGGGATAACCCCCCGGATGCTGTCTCCCAATTCTATTTTGTTTATGTGTTCCTTTGAATCCATCTGCCTGAGCTGGGGATTAACACCCACGGCACGTCTGTTTGTGACCTTTTTCCATCTCGTTAGGGCAAGTCAGTGCTTCTACTACTTTGCCCCCCATGGTGGGTTGTCTATCTTCACGGGTTACAAGGATTCCATAAAGGGCTGGGTAGAGGGTTTTGTGGTGGTAGAGTTGAAGAAAGACTCCAGTCTGTCCTGGGGGGTGGAACTCGACTGGGAAGATGTCTCTCTGGGTTGCAACGACGTGCCCCAGCTGAGTCTCTCCGAGCAGGTTGGATTCCTTCGACTGACTTCTGTGGATAAGAAGTATGATGTCGAAAAATATATGTTTGCGTCCAATCTTTGGGATATCTAGGACGCGGGTATTGTCTCTTGTTTAACTGCTTTGCTTTTTCTTTGTGATTTTCACTAAAGGCTGTTCTAATCCGTTTTAGTTTTGAATCTTTGCAGCTTCTGACGTAAAAATGGACCAGATCAAGCCCCCAAAGAACTTCACGCTATCTAGGGAGAGCATGAATGCTGCGTTGGACGCCCTCCTAGCTGGGCGATCGATGGGAGAGACTGCTCAGAGGGTGGCTAAGGTCATCTCCTCCAGGTCGGCTAGCCGGCCTCCTGCTCCAGCTTCTACTCGAGCTCCCAAGCCGAGTGATAGAGCATATTTTAGTCCATTTTATCATGATGTTCTTGATGTTTATTTACATCTTTTCTGCCTAATTTTGTGGTTTTAATCATGTTTTGCAGATATTAGGTGTAAAGAGACATTCTGGAGAAAATGCTCTTAAAACTGCCAAAAAGTGCCAAATATGGAAAGTGCTAAAAAGGAAAGTTTTCAAATATGGAAAGTGCTAAATAAAGAAAGTTTTATGATAAGGAAAGTGCCAGAAAAGGAAAGCGCAATTAACAGATTCTTTGAAATTCAAATTGCAGATTCTTCTTTCATTATTCGGAAGGTGAAGCCAATTATGGAAAGTGTCAAATAAGGAAAGTTTTCAGAAAAGGAAAGTCCTCAAATAAGGGAAGTGCAGAAGCAAAAGCAAATAAGGAAAGCTCAGTCAGAAGATTATTTGAAATTCAAATCGCAGAACTTTCTTTCCTCATTCAAAGATATGCACACACTGCAGCAGTCAAATCTTCCTATTTAGGCAGCAAGATTTCAAGGAGATGCACTTGCCTCTTCTTCATTCAGCATTCAAAATTCAAACGAAGGCTCCACCTAAAAAGAAAAGACTGGACAGATTTCTTTCCACTTCTGCACATTAATGACTGCATGCTCTCCTTCCTCTTCTGCAGTCCATGCGCACGCCACTTGCCTTCTGAAGGCCAAGGCGCGCATCCTTCCTCTTCTGAAACACCAAACGCGATTCTTTCCTTTTTAGATGCAACTTGGGCAGCAAGCACCTCTTGGGCAGCCTCTTGGGTAGCAAGGAGACCTAGGGTAACACTTTCAACTATAAAAAGACATATAAGGAGCCTCCACACAGCTTTTACATACCACCTTGGAGACACCTGCGAAATTCACATCTCTTCTTCTACCTTTGTAACGACCCGAAAATCGGCCTGCTACCGGCGCTAGGATCCAGATCGGCTTAAGGCCGCCGGGACCCGTAGCAAGCCTGACATAGAACCTGTAAACCTGTTCAATCCCATACATGATCAACAATCATACGTAGAAATTAAAACTTTCCTTTTCATCATACACCATACTCAACCTGTGCATGCATTAAACACAGCGTAACTTAAACATTTATCCCTCAGTGGGATCTCATCATTGCCCCAGTGGGCGATACATCATAAGTTGAGTTGGTTAAACATAAACATCAAAAGACATTAAGATCATGTATCAACAAGGGATTACAATACTCATAGGGTCAAGCACAACTATAACCTCAATATACCTCATTACATAACATACTATAATCTCTTACATTACATCATAGTACAATTATCATGTCCACAATCTAACTTATTACATAAACATGCTTCAAAACTCTGGCTAACCTCCTGGTCTACCCTGTACCTGCACATCTGGGGTTAGGGGAGAGGGGTGAGCTACAAAGCCCAGTGAGCAGAATAGTAAAACATTTAAAACATATGATAACATGAAATGCATCACATCACAGCTAATCACATCAAGGATGAATTTGTCACCAATAGTCCTCTACACATTCCAATAGTGCCAGGGGCGTAGAATGGGCCTCACTGGTCTTTCTCTTACATAGTGCCAGGGGCGTAGAATGGGCCTCACTGGTCTTCCATACCGTATCATCATCATATCATAACATAGGAGGACTAAAGGATCATTCAACATTCATTCGCATCATCAACATAATATGCAATGCAACATATTCGTGAATTCTAATGCAAGCACCCTATTATATCTCATGGCATTCATGATGCGTGAATCATGCTAAAACTGATTTATTTATTTAAAAGCATAAGAGTTATTCCACTCACCTCTGGGTAGCTCTGACCAGACACTGGGGCAGCAGACTCACTGCTGGGGTCCTCGGTTCCTCGGGTCCAAACCTACACAGGTGGACTCAAATGAGGGACCAACATACTAGAACATAACTCTAAAAACATCCCCCAAAAACCCCCTAAAACATCTCAAAACATCCATGCAAAACATGCAAAGAAAGGCTGGACAGGGCATTTTCGACGGCAGGTTCGGCGGCCGAAAGTCCCAGACAGATCCGAAAGTCAGGCACTTTCGGCGGCACCTTCGGCGGCCGAAAGTCCCAGACAGATCCGAAAGTCCTCTTTCGGGGGCAAGCTTCGGCAGCCGAATGCTGCCTCCACAAGGGGGGGTTCGGCGGCCGAAAGTTCCTTCGGCTGCCGAACCTGGTTTCTCCCAAATGGACAGAAACTCGGCTCAAACGAGCCTCTTGCCTCCCCAAGCCTCAAATCATGCATAAACTTGTTCTAAAACATGCATACATATCATACATTACACCTAGGGGTCTCAAACTAGCATATACCCCAACTACAACACTTCAAACACACATCAACAACATACATTGTCCATAAATCACATAAAACCTAACATAGCTCAACTAACTTAAACATGCATTTCTACCCCATAAAACTTCATAAAACTTGTTTAAAACATACATTGAGCTTAAGATCGGCTCTTACCTCTTGAAGATCGAGAAAGAGACGACCAAAACTCGGAGATCCAAGCAAATGAGCTCCTGAGTTTCCAAAGCTCCAAACTTGTTTAAAATGCTCAAAACTTGCAATGTGAGGTTAAAACTCAAGAAAAATGGAGGAGATTTGAAGAAAGAACACAAGATTTGGGGAGAGGGAGGTCGGAAGCTAGCTGTGGCCGAAAATGGGAGAAAGCTCCCCCATTTCGGCTAAGTGCCCCTTTTATAGGTGGCTGGCCAGGCCACGTTCGGGGGCCGAATGTGCCTCCACATGCATGCCATGTTCGGCGGCCGAACTTGAGTTTCGGCTGCCGAACCTGGACTCCCCTTTTCTCATGCTTTCGGGGGCCTAACGTGCCTCCAAAACGCATGCATGTTCGGCGGCCGAACTTGACTTTCGGCGGCCGAACCTGGGTTTTCCTCCAAAGACTTTTCATACAAAACTCATGTAAAAACATACTTAAAATTACTAAAAACATGAAAACATATCATAAAAACATACTTTTACCCTTCTAGAGGTTTCCGACATCCGAGATTCCACCGGACGGTAGGAATTCCGATACCGGAGTCTAGCCGGGTATTACATTCTCCCCCCCTTAAGAACATTTGTCCCCGAATGTTCCTCAACTAGTACATGCATAGCAAAACAACATAACATACATACATACACATAGCACACAAGGATACTAACCTCTAAAAGAGATGGGGATATTGCTGGAGCATGGACTCCCGTGTCTCCCAGGTGCATTCTTCTATATTGTGGTGGTTCCAAAGGACTTTCACCATCGGGATTTCCTTGTTCCTTAGCTTTCTGATCTGAGTGTCAAGAATCTGTACTGGCTGTTCTACATAGGTGAGATCCTCTTGGATCTCTACATCAGGCTCGCTAAGAACCTTGCCCGGATCTGACACAAACTTCCTCAACATGGAAATATGGAAAACCGAATGGATTCTTTGCATTGAAGCAGGTAAATCTAGCTTGTACGACACATTCCCGACCTTTTGCAATATTTCGAAGGGTCCGATGTATCGTGGAGCTAGTTTACCTTTCTTCCCGAACCGAACCACCCCTTTCATTGGAGACACCTTGAGCAATACTAGATCCCCCTCCTGAAACTCTACCTGTTTCCTGCGGATGTCTGCATAACTCTTCTGCCTGCTTGTAGCAGTCTTGATTCTCTCTCTGATAATGGGCACCACCCTGCTGGTGATCTCTACTAACTCAGGCCCTGCCAGGGCCTTCTCTCCTACTTCTTCCCAACAGACGGGTGATATGCACTTCCTCCCATACAAAGCTTCATATGGAGCCATCCCGATGCTAGCATGATAGCTGTTATTGTAGGCGAACTCCACCAAGGGTAGATGTTGCCTCCAAGAACCGCCAAAATCTAGCACATACATTCTGAGCATATCCTCTATAGTCTGGATGGTCCTCTCTGACTGTCCATCAGTCTGGGGATGGAAGGCAGTACTGAAATCTAACCTGGTACCCATAGCACTCTGCAGACTCCGCCAAAACCTGGAGGTGAACTGGGGCCCTCTATCTGACACTATAGACACTGGGACCCCATGCAGCCTGACAACCTCATCAACGTACACCTGCGCTAGTTTATCCACAGAGTAGTTGCTCCTAACAGGAATGAAGTGAGCAGATTTAGTGAGTCTATCCACAATCACCCATATGGAGTCTAATCTGTTGGATGTTGCCGGTAACCCCACTACGAAGTCCATAGCTATATTCTCCCATTTTCACTCTGGAATAGGTAGCGGGTTAAGCATTCCAGCCGGCTTCTGATGTTTCAGCTTCACCCTCTGACATACTTCGCAGGCGGACACAAACTGTGCCACTTCTTTCTTCATCGCTGGCCACCAATACACCTTCTTCAAATCTTGATACATCTTGGTGGCCCCGGGGTGAATGCTGTATCTTACATTATGAGCCTCTCTCATAATGTCTCCCTTTAGCCCTATGTCATCTGGTACACATAAACGATTCCCATAGCGGAGGATCCCTTGCTGTCAAATCTGAACTCACTATCTTTGCCTGACTGAACAGTCCTGGCAATCTTTACTAACTCTGGGTCCTCATACTGTTTCTGAGCCACTTGCTCCAGAAACACGGGTGTCACTCTCATCTGGGCCACTAAAGCACCGGTACCAGACAACCCCAACTGTAGACCTTCATCAATGAGCTTGTAAAACTCCTTCACCACTGGTCTCCTCTCTGCCGTGATGTGGGATAGACTGCCTAGTGACTTCCGGCTTAGGGCGTCTGCCACGACATTCGCCTTACCCGGATGATACTGAATCTTGCAATCATAGTCACTCAACAGCTCCACCCATCTCCTCTGTCTCAAGTTCAAGTCTCTTTGACTCAGGATGTACTGCAGGCTTTTATGATCTGTAAAGATCTCACATTTTACCCCATAGAGGTAGTGCCTCCACATCTTGAGTGCAAAGATGACTGCTGCCATCTCAAGGTCATGTGTGGGGTAATTCAACTCATGCTTCTTCAGCTGCCTAGAAGCATAAGCAATCACCCTCTCATTCTACATTAGCACACAACCCAGTCCCACACGGGACGCATCACAAAAGACTGTAAAGTCCTCATCACTAGATGGCAGAGCTAAAACTGGTGCTGAAGTCAACCTCTTCTTAAGCTCTTCGAAACTCTCTTCGCACTGGTCGGTCCACAGAAACTTCTGATTCTTCCTGGTTAGTCTGGTCAGAGGAGCTGCTATTTTCGAGAAGTCCTGAACGAATCTCCTGTAGTAACCTGCCAAACCCAAGAAACTCCTGATTTCTGTCACTGAAATGGGTCTAGGCCGGTTAGCCACAGTTTCTGTCTTCTTGGGGTCCACCTCTATCCCATTCTCTGACACTACATGCCCCAAGAACGAAATGCTCCTCAGCCAGAACTCACATTTAGAGAACTTGGCATACAAGCCATGTTCCCTCAAGGTCTGCAAGACCAACCGCAGATGATGGGCATGCTCCTCTGCATTCCTGGAATACACTAAGATATCGTCTATGAAGACAATAACGAAGTGATCCAGGTACTGGCTAAACACTCTGTTCATGAGATCCATGAATGCTGCAGGGGCGTTGGTTAACCCGAACGGCATTACAAGGAACTCAAAATGCCCATATCTGGTCCTGAAAGCCGTCTTTGGCACATCCTCATCTCTGATCCTCAGCTGATGGTACCCAGATCTCATATCTATTTTGGAGAAACAACCCGCTCCTGCTAGCTGGTCGAATAGATCGTCGATCCTTGGCAAAGGGTACTTGTTCTTGGTAGTGACTTTGTTCAACTGCCTGTAGTCGATACAAAGTCTAAGGGATCCATCCTTCTTTCTCACAAACAAAACTGGAGCACCCCAAGGTGAGGTACTCGGTCGGATGAAGCCCTTTTCTACCAACTCTTGCAACTGTTCCTTCAACTCTTTCAATTCTGCTGGCGCCATCCTGTAGGGAGGGATAGAGATCGATCGGGTTCCAGGCATCAATTCTATCTCGAACTCTATCTCCCTAGCAGGTGGTAAACCTGGCAGCTCATCTGGGAAGATGTCTAGAAACTCTCTAACCACTGGCATCGAGGCGGGTTCTCTAACCTGACTGTTAAGCTCTCTCACATGAGCCAAATACCCCTGACATCCTCTCCTAAGCAACCTACGAGCCTGAAGAGCTGATATCAGACCTCTGGGTGTACCCCTCTTGTCTCCTCTGAAGACAACCTCAGACCCATTCTGACCTCTGAACCTGACTACCTTGTCTCTGCAATCCAAGGTAGCACCATGGGTAGATAACTAGTCCATCCCTAGAATGACGTCAAAATCTATCAAATCTAGAACCACCAGGTCGGCGGACAAGCATCTTCCCTCAACAAACACAGGACTACATTGGCAGACTGACTCTGCCACTGATGGATCACACTTGGGTCCACTGACCCAGAGAGGACACTCTAACACAGAGATCATCAACCCCAACCTCTGGACAGCTCTCGGTGTAACAAAAGAATGAGATGCACCAGGGTCCATCAAGGCATACACATCTGAACAACCAATGACTAAGTTACCTGCCACCACGGTGTTAGATGCATCTGCCTCCTGTTGAGTCATCGTGAAGATCCGTCCTGGAGCTGATGGACCTTCACCTCTGAAACCCGCTGAAGAAGAGGCTGCCCCTCTCCCTCTGCCTCTACCACTGGCCTGCGTCATGGCTGGAGCTGCTGGCTGCGCTACACTGCCTGAAGCTGTCTGCTGGGACTGTGCCATCGGGGCTGCTCTTGGACAATCTCGAGACATATGCCCCTCCTGACCACATCTGTAACAGGCCGTCGTCCCAAACCGACATACTCCCCTGTGTGGCTTACCACACCTCGCACAAACTGCATTATCCGCACCAGAGCTTGAGCCACTCCCTAGTCCCAGACTGGACTTGACCTTGTTCCAAAACTTGTTCTTCTTCGACTTCTTGGTGGTACTGCTCCACCTCTTGCTGCCTGAAGCTGCTGCACTAAAAGAAGAAGAGCCTGGGGTCTTAGAACCAGAAGGCTGTGCCACTGACTGCTTAACTGTTCCCTGAACGATGGCACTGGCCTCCATTTTCCGGGCCATATCCACTATGGCATGGAAGCTCTCCCTATCTGCTGACTGGATCAAGGAGGAATATCTGGAGTGGAGTTTCATGATATACCTCCTTGACTTTTTCTGATCCGTGTCAAGGCTTTGCCCTGAAAAAGGCAACAGCTCCAAAAATCTGTCTGTGAACTCCTTTACACCCATCTCATCAGTTTGCCTCAACTGCTCAAACTCAATCATTTTTAGCTCCCTCGAGCTATCGGGGAAAGCCCATCCCGCAAACTCGTTTGCGAACTCTTCCCAAGACATGCTATCCACTTTCGGGTTCACATAATTCTTGAACCATTCTCGTGCCTTCTTGCACTTAAGTGTGAACCCAGCCATCTGAATGGCTCTACTATCATCAGCCCCAATCTCATCTGTAATCACCTTGACCCTCTCCAGATACACAAACGGGTCATCCCCTTTTTCATATTAGGGAGCACCCAACTTCATATAGTCGGTTATCTTGACCTTGCTCCCACTGGCTGAGCTAGGTCTAGGAGGTTGGGTAACTGAGGCTGTTGGTTCTGCTGGAGGAGGTGGAGGTGCAGCATCCCCTGGGGTAGGGTTTGCTGGATTTGGATAGTAAGGTGGAGGTGGATACATTGTGTACTGTGAATATGGTGGGTAGTAGGGTGGGTATGGCATCTGTGTGGGATAAGGGGTGAAGCTAGGGTAATCCGATGTACCTCCCATCGAATACCCGGGATTTTGTGAGAAGTGTGGGTAGTGGGGTGGCTGAACAAATCCCGAGGCCTGAGTGCCTCCTTGGACTCTCCCATTCCTTCTTCTGACATACTAACTCCCAAACTGCCATCCCTCCTCTGCTCTACATCCATATCATCCCCCATATCCTCTGATGTTCCTCCCTGAACTGTTCCTCTGACTGGTCTGCTTCTACCCAGATCCAAAGACCTTCTAGAGTCCCTTACTGCTCTGTCCCTGTTGGACCTACTAGACATTGCCCTAGGCAATGTAGGAGGACGGGCACTCATGCCCTCATCCTCAGGTGGCACTCCAGTCAATCGTGCAGATCGATGAGTTCCTCTCATCCTGTTTTCTGGAAAACAGCACACATCACATAAACATCAGCATCATATGGTTCATGTGGGCACACATGAACCCTCATCACATACATCACATATCATAGCATATCATTAATGCACATGCCTATTATCATGGCATTTCACATCATCATACAAGACAGGACTCCACATCCTATCCTAGTGGACATGATCTTTCCTATTGTGCTTGACCTTCTATAACCTCTATGAGCCCGACACTCTAGGTCCGACCATATGAACCTAGGGCTCTGATACCATTCTGTAACGACCCGAAAATCGGCCCGCTACCGGCGCTAGGATCCAGATCGGCTTAAGGCCGCCGGGACCCGTAGCAAGCCTGACATAGAACCTGTAAACCTGTTCAATCCCATACATGATCAACAATCATACGTAGAAATTAAAACTTTCCTTTTCATCATACACCATACTCAACCTGTGCATGCATTAAACACAGCGTAACTTAAACATTTATCCCTCAGTGGGATCTCATCATTGCCCCAGTGGGCGATACATCATAAGTTGAGTTGGTTAAACATAAACATCAAAAGACATTAAGATCATGTATCAACAAGGGATTACAATACTCATAGGGTTAAGCACAACTATAACCTCAATATACCTCATTACATAACATACTATAATCTCTTACATTACATCATAGTACAATTATCATGTCCACAATCTAACTTATTACATAAACATGCTTCAAAACTCTGGCTAACCTCCTAGTCTACCCTGTACCTGCACATCTGGGGTTAGGGGAGAGGGGTGAGCTACAAAGCCCAGTGAGCAGAATAGTAAAACATTTAAAACATATGATAACATGAAATGCATCACATCACAGCTAATCACATCAAGGATGAATTTGTCACCAATAGTCCTCTACACATTCCAATAGTGCCAGGGGCGTAGAATGGGCCTCACTGGTCTTTCTCTTACATACTTAACATAACATAACATTCCATAGTGCCAAGGGCGTAGAATGGGCCTCACTGGTCTTTCTCTTACATAGTGCCAGGGGCGTAGAATGGGCCTCACTGGTCTTCCATACCGTATCATCATCATATCATAACATAGGAGGACTAAAGGATCATTCAACATTCATCCGCATCATCAACATAATATGCAATGCAACATATTCGTGAATTCTAATGCAAGCACCCTATTATATCTCATGGCATTCATGATGCGTGAATCATGCTAAAACTGATTTATTTATTTAAAAGCATAAGAGTTATTCCACTCACCTCTGGGTAGCTCTGACCAGACACTGGGGCAGCAGACTCACTGCTGGGGTCCTCGGTTCCTCGGGTCCAAACCTACACAGGTGAACTCAAATGAGGGACCAACATACTAGAACATAACTCTAAAAACATCCCCCAAAAACCCCCTAAAACATCTCAAAACATCCATGCAAAACATGCAAAGATAGGCTGGACAGGGCACTTTCGGCGGCAGGTTCGGCGGCCGAAAGTCCCAGACAGATCCGAAAGTCAGGCACTTTCGGCGGCACCTTCGGCGGCCGAAAGTCCCAGACAGATCCGAAAGTCCTCTTTCGAGGGCAAGCTTCGGCAGCCGAATGCTGCCTCCACAAGGGGGGGTTCGGCGGCCGAAAGTTCCTTCGGCTGCCGAACCTGGTTTCTCCCAAATGGACAGAAACTCGGCTCAAACGAGCCTCTTGCCTCCCCAAGCCTCAAATCATGCATAAACTTGTTCTAAAACATGCATACATATCATACATTACACCTAGGGGTCTCAAACTAGCATATACCCCAACTACAACACTTCAAACACACATCAACAACATACATTGTCCATAAATCACATAAAACCTAACATAGCTCAACTAACTTAAACATGCATTTCTACCCCATAAAACTTCATAAAACTTGTTTAAAACATACATTGAGCTTAAGATCGGCTCTTACCTCTTGAAGATCGAGAAAGAGACGACCAAAACTCGGAGATCCAAGCAAATGAGCTCCTGAGTTTCCAAAGCTCCAAACTTGTTTAAAATGCTCAAAACTTGCAATGTGAGGTTAAAACTCA
Source organism: Manihot esculenta (assembly GCF_001659605.2). Taxonomy (NCBI): domain Eukaryota; kingdom Viridiplantae; phylum Streptophyta; class Magnoliopsida; order Malpighiales; family Euphorbiaceae; genus Manihot; species Manihot esculenta. Next base: position 24,927,690 of record NC_035163.2, read on the forward strand.
AGAAAAATGGAGGAGATTTGAAGAAAGAACACAAGATTTGGGGAGAGGGAGGTCGGAAGCTAGCTGTGGCCGAAAATGGGAGAAAGCTCCCCCATTTCGGCTAAGTGCCCCTTTTATAGGTGGCTGGCCAGGCCACGTTCGGGGGCCGAATGTGCCTCCGCATGCATGCCATGTTCGGCGGCCGAACTTGAGTTTCGGCGGCCGAACCTGGACTCCCCTTTTCTCATGCTTTCGGGGGCCTAACGTGCCTCCAAAACGCATGCATGTTCGGCGGCCGAACTTGACTTTCGGCGGCCGAACCTGGGTTTTCCTCCAAAGACTTTTCATACAAAATTCATGTAAAAACATACTTAAAATTACTAAAAACATGAAAACATATCATAAAAACATACTTTTACCCTTCTAGAGGTTTTTGACATCCGAGATTCCACCGGACGGTAGGAATTCCGATACCGGAGTCTAGCCGGGTATTACAACCTTTCTTCTTTTCTTTATTTTTTATTTTTGTTTCAGCCATGAGAGGCTGAAATCTTTTATTCTAGTTGAAGATTAGATGATGCTTTAGTTGTTTTATGGATTGGGAGACTTGATCAAACATTGTTTATCTTTTGTTATTCAATATTCATACAATCTCATACTTAATTCCATTGTTGCTTTATTGTTTTGATCAATATGGCCAATTGATTCTTGATTGCAAGGTAATAATATGTTAGTTTGGGTGATTTAAGTCCGTAATTGCTTGGATTATTCAAACATAAGAACACTTGGTGTAAAAACCAAGGAAATTGTATGATCTAGTAACATCTCATGCGTTTGAGTAGTTAGGATTGGATCTCTCTCTTTCTTCACGCAATTAACAATTGTTTGATGCCTACGGCCCAAGGACGTTCTTTGGCAATTTGTTAATTAATAATTAATTAGAGGACGTTTCCTAATTGGTTTAATCATAAGGAGAGACATGGTGGTGAGAAGCGTCTTCCATCTCCATAACTAATCTATTGAATCAATCAAAAGAAACTAAGTGTCAATGATCAATCCCAACAACTGAAGTGGATCCAATTCTTCAACTAGAGCTTTCTTATTATTTATTTCTCTTTTATTTTATTATTCGCTTATTTTAATTGCTTTCAGTAGTTTATTAATCAAATCAATCTCAAACCCCCCATTTTACTTCTATTGCAGTTTATTTTTATTTCTCTTTCAGTTTTATCTCGTTTCAGTTTATTTTGCTTTTCGTTTATTTCTCTTTCAGTTTTATCTCGTTATATCTCATTTCAATTTATTTTGCTTTCTGTTTATTTCTCTTTCAGTTTTATCTCGTTTCAGTTTTATCTCATTTCAGTTATTTTTGCTTTCTGTTTTATCTCGTTTCAGTTTATTTCTCTTTCAGTTTATATTTGGTTTCAGTTTTATCTTGTTTCAGTTTTATCTCGTTTCAGTTTTCTTCTTTTTCAGTTTATTTTTGTTTCAGCTTATTTTATTGGTCTTGATAAGGAAAATAGGTAAGTTCTCAATTCCCTGTGGATTCGATCCTTTCACCACTATCTGCAGTTGTAAATTGTTGATAAGCAGAAAGGTTATTTTTGACCGGCTTCGACAACCGCGAGTCACCGAGCTCCCGAGGTAGCAAGTCTTCCAGGCTATCCAGCCGCAGCAGATCGAGCTCGGCTCCTCAGTCCTCCCAAGCCCCCAAGTCTCAACGGGCTTCTACTGAGGGGGCAAAAAGGCTCCAAGGGTCACCTCCAGGCCAGCTGAAGGCACCGAGCTGGTGAGGACGGATTCTGCCTTGCCTTCTGGGGACGTTCCCGAGAAGAGGCTTGAGACCTCCTAACTAAAGAGAGGGCTCCAGAAGGGGGGATGGAGGTTATCTCGGCTGGTGAAGGTGTCCAAGAGGCCCCTCTTGAGGTTGCCCCTGTCTCCGAGGGGATGGAGCCCAGACCGGTTGATGATGAGGGCGCTGTAGAGAAGGTCGGGAGCAAACGTCCTGCTCCTTCTGAAGCGCCTGCTCCTTCTGAAGCGCCTGCCCCAGCTCCTGTCCCTAAGAAGTCTCGGGCCTCAAGGAGACCAGCTCCAGCTCTGCCTTCCCTCGAGAAGAAGAAGGAGACTTTTGTGGTGCCTTTGTTGTCTGCTCCCGACAATGCCATTTTGAACGCGGAGGATATCACTCATCAATCTCTGGCGAGCGTGGTTGCAGAAATCTTGCGGGAGTGGATGTTCGGCGGGGTCACAGAGGCCTCAGATCCCCACTTGCTTGCTCTCACTAGTCTTTTGGCCACTTCCAACAGAGAGCATGCAGCGTTCCGATCTCGTCCTCGAGGGGAGCTTGGAGACACTATCAGGGAGATGCTTCTAATGGTGAGCTGTTCTTCTTACTTTTGAATTCTTTCTTTTGGTTCTTGTTGTCTGCCATTTTAATACTTTTCTTTCTGTGCTAGCTGATGGGCCTCTTCATGGAGGTAGACACCCGCAATCACTCTCTCCGGGAGTCCGTGGATCACCGGATCAAGGAAGCGCGCCTAAAGGAGAACCTATCGGCCACCAGCGATGCTAGGGGCAACCTTGTGGCAGCTCGGGAGCACTCGAAGTCCCTCCAAGCAGAGCTGACTTATGTGAAATAGGCCCTCAAAAGGGTTGATGGGAGGGCAGCTGCAGCTGAGATTAGTCGAGATGAAGCATTAAAGCAACTGTCCTCCTTGGAGGAGATTCAGTAAGAGAGGGACGAGGCGGTGAGCCAGAAGGAGGAGGTCCAGCATCAGCACGAGTTGCTAAAGGCATATTTTGAGGGGGCTCAGGCTCATTGCGAGGCTGTGATGGCCCAAAGGGAGGAAGCCTAGGCTCGGATGGTTGTTCTGGAGCAGGAGCTGAGCAAGCATGCTGACAGTGTTAAAGACTTAACCTTGGCGGCAGAGGAGTCCAAACTTTAGAATCAGCAACTCTGCCAACAAGTTAAAGTTTTGGAGAAGAGGTGCTCAGCCCTGCTCGAAGATGCAAAGCTTGCTGAAGACAGGGTCCAGCTGGAGTGTGAGGAGTGCCTGAGGGACTACAAGGAGTCAGCTGAGCTGAAGAAAGAGATTGAACAGGCCTGTGAAGCTCATCTTCAAAGCTATAAGGACTCTTCTGAGCTGAAAGCCAAGATAGCCGAGGCCTGCGAGGAGCGACTTGCGGAATTTAGAGCCTCTGGCGAGATGAAGACAGCGATATGAAATAAGAGCCTTTGTAATACCTGGCTAGACTCCGGTATTGGAATTCCTACCGTCCGGTGGGATCTCGGATGTCGGAGACCTCTAGAGGGGTAAAATCATGTTTTCATAAAATGTTTTAATGTATTTTAAAGTTTTAAGTAAGAAAGAAATTGAAATTTGAATGAAAAAGACCTTGGAGGCATTTCCAGGTTCGGCCGCCGAACATGGGATAGTTTGGGGGGGCAAGTTAGGCTTCCGAAAGTGGCTCAGGTTCGGCCGCCGAAGGGTTCGGCCGCCGAACTTGCATGAGTTTTGGAGGCACTTTAGGCTGCCGAAGGTGGTCTGGCCAGCCCCTATATAAGGGCTCCATGGCCGAAACGGGCGAGCTTTCTCCCCATTTTCGGCCAACGGTGAGTCCATGCTCTCCCATGGTTGATTTTTGATGTCTTTCCTCAAATCTTTCGAGTTTTAACTAGTTTTATCTTGGTTTGAAGATATTTGAGCAAAAAGAGTGAAGTTGGTAACTTGGAGACCCCAGGAGCTCGATCTCCCCCATCTCCGAGTTGGATCACCTCTCCTCTCGATCTTCAAGAGGTAAGAGTAGATCTTTAGCTCATTTCATGTTTTAAACAAGTTTTATGAAGTCTTTGGGGTAGAAATGCATGTTTAGATTAGATGAATGTTGTTAGGGTAAATATTGAGTTTTTTTAGCAATGTATGTTGTATATGTTCGTTTGATGTGTTTTGGTTGGGGTTTAGGTTAGTTTGAGGTCCCTATGAGCTTATGGAAGTATGTATGCATGTTTTGGAAGTGTTGGTTTTGAGTTGGATGGTTTGGGAGACAAATGTGCATTGTGGAGGCTGAGTTCTGCACTTTGGAAGAACTCAGGTTCGGCAGCCGAAGGGATTTTCGGCCGTCGAACCTGCCTGTGGAGGCCAGCCTTTGACTGCCGAACCCTGCCCCCGAAAGTGGACTGTCGGCTCTGGAAGGGAGTTTCGGCCGCCGAAGGTGCCGCCGAACATGCATGAGTTTCGTCTCTGGAAGGAACCTTCGGCCGCCGAAAGTGCCGCCGAAGGTGCATGACTTTCGTCTCTTGAGGGACTTTCGGCCGCCGAACCTGCCGCCGAAAGTGCCCTGTTCAGCCTTCCTTTGCTTGATTTCTATGATTGTTTTAAGGTATTTTAGGGGGTTTTTGGGGAGTATTTTAGAGTCATGTTCATGTATGTTTGGTCCCTCATTTGAGTCCACCTGTGTAGGTTCGGACCCGAGGAACCGAGGACCCCAGCAGTGAGACAGCTGCTTCAGTGTCTTGTCAGAGCTAGCCTGAGGTGAGTGGAATAACTCTTTATGTTTCAAAGTAAATAAATCAGATTTTGAGCATGTTCATGCATCACGAATGCCATGAGATAAATTAGGTTGTTTGCATTAGAATTCACGAATATGTTGCATTGCATAATATGTTGATGATGTGGATGGGTATTGGATGATCCTTTAGTCCTCGTATGATATGAGATGATGATGACTTAATGTGATATGGTATGGTATGGAAGTCCAGGTCGAGGCCCATTCTACGCCCCTGGCACTATGTTAAGAGAAAGACCAGGTCGAGGCCCATTCTACGCCCCTGGCATTATAGGAATGTTATGTTATGTATGTTATGTTTAGAGAAAGACCAGGACGAGGCCCATTCTACGCCCTTGGCACTATTGGATATGTAGAGGACTATTGGTGACAAAACCATCCTTGATTGTGATTTGTTTGTGATGTGATGCATTCCATGAGATCATGTGTTTTAAATTAAATGTTTTATTATTCTGCTCACTGGGCTCTAGTAGCTCACCCCATTTCCCTAATCCCCCAGGTATGCAGGTACAGGATAGGCCAGGAGGTCAAGAAGAGTAAAGTTATGTTTATGTAATAGTTAGCTGTAGACATGAGGATGATGTAATGTATAGTAATGTAATGTAATGACGAGTATTGAGGTTTAGAGATGTGCTTAACCCTAGTATGTTGTTAATCCCCTTTTGAGTACATGATCTTTTAATGAAATGAGTTAATGATATTTATGTAAACCAAACTTATCACATGTTATGTCACCCTATTGGAGTATTTGATGAGGGCTCCAGTGTGGGGTTTAATGGTTATGCTTATGAGTTGTGCATGCACAGGTTGAGTTTGGTAAATGAATGAGAAAAGTTCAAAATTTTTCTGTATATGTTGATCATGTATGGGATTAAACAAGTGTACAGGTTGTATGTTAGGCTTGCTACGGGTCCCGGCGGCCTTAAGCCGATCTAGATCCTAGTGCCGGTAGCGGTCCGATTTTTGGGTCATTACAGAGTGGTATCAGAGCCCTAGGTTTATATGGTCGGACCTAAAGTTCGGGCTCATAGATGTTCTAGAAGGTCAAGCACAATAGGAAAATCATGTCCACTAGGATAGGATGTAGAGTCCTGTCTTGAATGATGATGTGAAATGCCATGATTTTATGCATGTGCATTGATGATATGCTATGTATGTGATGGATGTATGCGGGTTCATGTGTTTGCACATGAACCATTTGATGCTAATGTCTTATGTGATGTGTGCTATTTTTCAATAAGCTAGATGAGAGGAACTCGTCGATCTGCACGATTGACTGGAGTACCACCTCAGGACGAGAGCACGGATGCCCGTCCTCCTGCATTGCCTAGGGCAATGTCCTGCAGGTCTAGCAGGGAAAGAACATCAAGGGACCCTAGAAGGTCTTTTGATGTGAGCAGAAGAGGAACAGTGCAAGGTGGAATGTCGAAAGATGTGGGGAATGATATGGGTGTGGACCAGAGGAGGGATGGCAGTCTTGGAGTGAGTATGTCTGAAGAGGGCATGGGAGAGTCTCAGGGAGGCACTCAGGCCTCGGGATTTTTCCAGCCACCCCAGTACCCACCCTTTTCACAGAATCCCCGGTATTCGATGGGAGGTACATCGGATTACCCCAGCTTTAACCCTTATCACTCTCACATGCCATACCCACCTTTCTACCCACCATACCCACAGTACCCTATGTACCTACCCCCATCTTTCTACCCAAGTACAGCAAACCCTAACCCAAGGGATGTTGCACCTCCTCCACCACCAGCAGAACCTACTGTCCCAGAAACCCAAGTACCTAAACCTAGCTCATCTGGAGGGAGCAAGGTCAAGATGACCGATTACATGAAGCTGGGTGCTCCCCAGTATGAAACAGGTGATGACCCGTTTGAGTACCTTGGGAGGGTCAAGATGATTACAGATGAGATAGGAGCTGATGACGGTAGAGCCATTCAGATGGCTGGGTTCACACTGAGTTGCAAGAAGGCCCGAGAGTGGTTCAAAAACTATGTGAACCTGAGATTGGATAGCCTATCATGGGAAGAGTTTGCTAATGAGTTTGCAGGATGGGCTTTCCCTGACAGTTCAAGGGAGTTAAAGATGATCGAATTTGAGCAGTTGAGGCAGACAGAGGATATGAGTGTAGAGGAGTTCACAGACAGGTTCTTAGAGCTGTTACCGTTTGCAGGGCAGACCCTTGATACAGATCAGAAGAAGGCTAGGAGGTATATCATGAAGCTTCATTCCAGGTATTCCTCCTTGATCCAATCAGCAGATAGGGAGAGCTTCCATGCCATAGTAGATATGGCCCGGAAAATGGAGGCTAGTGCCATCATTCAGGGAACAGTTAAGCAGTCAGTGGCAAAACCCTCTGGTTCCAAGACCCCAGGTGGGGGAAGGTTAGACCCTTCTTCTCTGAGTGCAGCAGCTTCAGGCAGTAAAAAGTGGGGTAAGGCCAAGTCTAAGAAGAACAAGTTATGGAACAAGATCAAGTCAGGTCTGGGATTAAGAAGTGGCTCGAGCTCAGGTGCAGACAATGCAGTATGTATGAAGTGTGAGAAGCCGCACAAAGGAGTATGTCAGTTTGGGACGACAGCCTGCTTCAGATGTGGGCAGGAGGGACACATGGCACGGGAGTGTCCTAGAGCAGCTTTTGTGGCACAGTCCCAGCAGACAGCTTCTGGTAGTGTGGCTCAGCCAGTAGCTCCAGCCGCGACACAGGCCAGTGGCAGAGGCAGAGGGAGAGGGGCAGCCTCTTCTTCAGCAGGTTAATTTCAGGGGTGAAAGTCCATCAGCTCCAGCACGGATCTTTACGATGACTCAGCAGGAGGCAAATGCATCAAACACCGTGGTGTCAGGTAATCTCATCATTAGTTGTTCAGATGTTTATGCCTTAATGGACCCTGGTGCATCTCATTCTTTCATTGCTCCGAGAGCCGTCGAGAGGTTGGGTTTGATGGTCTCTGGGTTAGAGTGTCCCCTATGGGTCAGTGGACCCAAGTATGACCCGTCAGTGGCAGAGTCAGTCTGCCAGTGTAGTCCAGTTTTTGTTGAGGGGAGATGCCTTTCAGCCGACCTTGTGGTTCTAGATTTGACAGATTTTGACGTCATTCTAGGGATGGATTGGCTATCTACCCATGGTGCTACCTTGGACTGCAGAGACAAGGTAGTTAGGTTCAGAGGTCAGGATGGGTCAGAGGTTGTCTTCAGAGGAGACAGGAGGGGTACGCCTAGAGGTTTGATATCAGCCCTACAGGATCGTAGGCTGCTCAGGAGGGGTTGTCAGGGTTTTCTAGCTCATGTGAGAGAGCTGGATAGTCATGTCAGAGAGCCCGCCTCAGTGCCCGTGGTCAGAGAGTTTCTAGATGTCTTCCCAGACGAGCTGCCAGGTTTACCACCTACTAGGGAGATAGAGTTCGAAATAGAGTTGATGCCTGGAACCAGACCGATCTCTATCCCTCCCTACAGGATGGCACCAGCAGAATTGAAGGAGCTTAAGGAGCAGTTGCAAGAGCTGGTAGACAAGGGTTTCATCCGACCGAGTACCTCGCCTTGGGGTGCTCCAGCTCTGTTTGTGAAAAAGAAGGATGGATCCCTCAGACTTTGTATCGACTACAGGCAGTTGAACAAGGTCACTACCAAGAATAAGTACCCGTTGCTAAGGATCGACGATCTATTCGACCAGCTAGCAGGAGCAGGTTGTTTCTCCAAGATAGATCTGAGATCTGGGTACCATCAGCTGAGGATAAGAGAAGAGGATGTGCCGAAGACGGCGTTCAGAACCAGATATGGGCACTATGAGTTCCTTGTGATGCCGTTCGGGTTAACCAATGCCCCTGCAGCATTCATGGATCTCATGAACAGAGTTTTCAGTCAGTATCTGGATCACTTTGTTATTGTCTTCATAGATGATATCTTAGTGTACTCCAGGAATGCAGAGGAGCATGCCCATCATCTGAGGATAGTTCTGCAGACCTTAAGGGAACACGGCTTGTATGCCAAGTTCTCCAAGTGTGAGTTCTGGCTGAGGAGCATCTCTTTCTTGGGGCATGTTGTGTCAGAAAATGGAATAGAGGTGGACCCTAAGAAGATGGAAGCCGTAGCTAACTGGCCTAGACCCACTACAGTGACAGAGATCAAGAGCATCTTGGGTTTGGCAGGTTACTACAGGAGGTTCGTTCAGGACTTCTCTAAGATTGCAGCTCCTATGACTAGACTGACTAAGAAGAATCAGAGGTTTGTATGGACTGACCAGTGTGAAGAAAGCTTTGAAGAGCTAAAAAAGAGGTTGACGTCGGCACCGATGTTAGCTCTGCCAACTAGTAATGAAGACTTCACGGTTTTCTGTGATGCGTCTCGTGTGGGACTGGGTTGTGTGCTGATGCAGAATGAAAGGGTGATTGCTTATGCTTCTAGACAGCTGAAGAAGCCCGAGTTGAATTACCCTACACATGACCTAGAAATGGCAGCGGTGATCTTTGCACTCAAGATGTGGAGACATTACCTTTATGGGGTAAAATGTGAGATCTTCACAGATCATAAGAGCCTGCAGTACATCTTGAGTCAGAGAGAATTGAATCTGAGGCAGAGAAGATGGGTAGAGCTGCTTAGTGACTACGATTGTAAGATTCAGTACCATCCGGATAAGGCGAATGTTGTGGCAGACGCCTTAAGCCGGAAATCACTTGGCAGTTTGTCCCATATTTCGGCAGAGAGAAGACCAGTGGTGAGGCAGTTCTTCGAGCTCATTAATGAAGGTTTGCAGTTGGAGTTGTCTGGTACAGGTGCTTTGATAGCCCAGATGAGGGTGACGTCCGTGTTTCTAGAGCAGGTGGCTCAGAAACAGCACGAGGACCCAGAGTTAGTGAAGATTGTCAGGACTGTTCAGTCAGGCAAGAATGAAGAGTTCAGATTTGACAGCAAAGGGATCCTCCGCTATGGGAATAGATTGTGTGTACCAGATGACGTGGGTCTGAAGGGAGACATTATGAGAGAGGCTTATAATGCCAGATACAGTGTTCACCCTGGAGCCACCAAAATGTATCAAGATCTGAAAAGAGTTTATTGGTGGCCAGCTATGAAAAGAGAAGTGGCACAGTTTGTGTCAGCCTGCGAAGTATGTCAGAGGGTGAAGCTGGAACATCAGAAGCCGGCTGGAATGCTCAACCCACTACCTATTCCAGAGTGGAAATGGGAGAATATAGCTATGGACTTCGTAGTGGGGTTACCGGCAACGTCCAACAAATTGGACTCCATATGGGTGATTGTGGACAGATTGACCAAATCTGCTCACTTCATTCCTGTTAGGAGTAACTACTCTGTGGACAAGTTGGCATAGGTGTATGTTGATGAGGTTGTCAGGTTGCATGGGGTTCCTGTTTCAATAGTGTCTGACAGAGGACCCCAGTTCACCTCCAGGTTTTGGCGGAGTCTGCAGAATGCTATGGGTACCAGGTTGGATTTTACTACTGCTTTCCATCCACAGATGGACGGACAGTCAGAGAGGACCATCCAGACAATAGAGGATATGCTCAGAATGTGTGTGCTAGATTTTGGCAGTTCTTGGAGGCAGCATCTACCTTTGGTGGAGTTTGCTTACAATAATAGTCATCATGCTAGCATAGGGATGGCTCCATATGAAGCTTTGTATGGAAGGAAGTGTAGGTCGCCTGTCTGTTGGGAGGAAGTTGGAGAAAGGGCCTTGGCAGGGCCTGAACTAGTAGAGATCACCAGCAAAGTGGTGCCCATAATCAGAGAAAGGATCAAAATTGCTGCGAATAGGCAAAAGAGTTATGCAGATATCCGCAGAAGGCAAGTGGAATTTCAAGAGGGGGATTTGGTGTTGTTCAAGGTGTCTCCTATGAAAGGGGTGATTCGGTTCGGGAAGAAAGGTAAGCTAGCTCCACGATTCATCGGACCCTAAATCCTGCAAAAGATCGGGAATGTATCGTATAAGTTAGATTTACCTGCTTCAATGGAGAGAATCCATCCGGTTTTCCATGTTTCCATGTTAAGAAAGTTTGTGTCAGATCCGGGCAAGGTTCTTAGTGAACCTGATGTGGAGATCCAAGAAGATCTCACCTATGTTGAGCAACCAGTACGGATCCTAGACACCCAGATCAGAAAGTTGAGAAACAAGGAGATCCCGATGGTGAAAGTCCTTTTGAATCACCACAACATCGAAGAATGTACCTAGGAGACACGGGAGTCCATGCTCCAGCAATATCCTCATCTCTTCTAAGGTTAGCTTTATGTGTGTTTTATGTGTATGATATGTTGTATGCTATGCATGAGATGTTTGGTGAACATTCGGGGACGAATGTTCTTAAGGGGGGGGAGAATGTAATACCCGGCTAGACTCCAGTATTGGAATTCCTACCGTCCGGTGGGATCTCGGATGTCGGAGACCTCTAGAGGGGTAAAATCATGTTTTCATAAAATGTTTTAATGTATTTTAAAGTTTTAAGTAAGAAAGAAATTGAAATTTGAATGAAAAAGACCTTGGAGGCATTTCCAGGTTCGGCCGCCGAACCTCAAGTTCGGCCGCCGAACAAGGGATAGTTTGGGGGGGCAAGTTAGGCTTCCGAAAGTGGCTCAGGTTCGGCCGCCGAACTTGCATGAGTTTTGGAGACACTTTAGGCTGCCGAAGGTAGTCTGGCCAGCCCCTATATAAGGGCTCCATGGCCGAAACGGGCGAGCTTTCTCTCCATTTTCGGCCAACGGTGAGTCCATGCTCTCCCATGGTTGATTTTTGATGTCTTTTGTAACGACCCGAAAATCGGCCCGCTACCGGCGCTAGGATCCAGATCGGCTTAAGGCCGCTGGGACCCGTAGCAAGCCTGACATAGAACCTGTAAACCTGTTCAATCCCATACATGATCAACAATCATACATAAAAATTAAAACTTTCCTTTTCATCATACACCATACTCAACCTGTGCATTCACTAATCATAGATAACTTAAACATTTATCCCTCAGTGGGATCTCATCATAAGTTGAGTTGGTTAAACATAAACATCAATAGACATTAAGATCAAGTATCAACAAGGGATTACAATACTCATAGGGTCAAGCACAACTATAACCTCAATATACCTCCTTACATAACATACTATAATCTCTTACATTACATCATAGTACAATTATCATGTCCACAATCTAACTTATTACATAAACATGCTTCAAAACTCTGGCTAACCTCCTGGTCTACCCTGTACCTGCACATCTGGGGTTAGGGGAGAGGGGTGAGCTACAAAGCCCAGTGAGCAGAATAGTAAAACATTTAAAACATATGATAACATGAAATGCATCACATCACAGCTAATCACATCAAGGATGAATTTGTCACCAATAGTCCTCTACACATTCCAATAGTGCCAGGGGCGTAGAATGGGCCTCACTGGTCTTTCTCTTACATACATAACATACATAACATTCCATAGTGCCAGGGGCGTAGAATGGGCCTCACTGGGCTTTCTCTTACATAGTGACAGGGGCGTAGAATGGGCCTCACTGGTCTTCCGTACCGTATCATCATCATATCATAACATAGGAGGACTAAAGGATCATTCAACATTCATCCGCATCATCAACATAATATGCAATGCAACATATTCGTGAATTCTAATGCAAGTACCCTATTATATCTCATGGCATTCATGATGCGTGAATCATGCTAAAACTGATTTATTTATTTAAAAGCATAAGAGTTATTCCACTCACCTCTGGGTAGCTCTGACCAGACACTGGGGCAGCAGACTCACTGCTGGGGTCCTCGGTTCCTCGGGTCCGAACCTACACAGGTGGACTCAAATGAGGGACCAAACATACTAGAACATAACTCTAAAAACATCCCCCCAAAACCCCCTAAAACATCTGAAAACATCCATGCAAAACATGTAAAGAAAAGGCTGAACAGGGCACTTTCGGCGGCAGGTTCGGCGGCCGAAAGTCCCAGATAGATCCGAAAGTCAGGCATTTTCGGCGGCACCTTCGGTGGCCGAAAGTCCCAGACAGATCCGAAAGTCCTCTTTCGGGGGCAAGCTTCGGCAGCCGAATGCTGCCTCCACAAGGGGGGGTTCGGCGGCCGAAAGTTCCTTCGGCTGCCGAACCTGATTTCTCCCAAATGGACAGAAACTCGGCTCAAACGAGCCTCTTGCCTCCCCAAGCCTCAAATCATGCATAAACTTGTTCTAAAACATGCATACATATCATACATTACACCTAGGGGTCTCAAACTAGCATATACCCCAACTACAACACTTCAAACACACATCAACAACATACATTGTCCATAAATCACATAAAACCTAACATAGCTCAACTAACTTAAACATGCATTTCTACCCCATAAAACTTCATAAAACTTGTTTAAAACATACATTGAGCTTAAGATCGGCTCTTACCTCTTGAAGATCGAGAAAGAGACGACCAAAACTCGGAGATCCAAGCAAATGAGCTCCTGAGTTTCCAAAGGTCCAAACTTGTTTAAAATGCTCAAAACTTGCAATGTGAGGTTAAAACTCAAGAAAAATGGAGGAGATTTGAAGAAAGAACACAAGATCTGGGGAGAGGGAGGTCGGAAGCTAGCTATGGCCGAAAATGGGAGAAAGCTCCCCCATTTCGGCTAAGTGCCCCTTTTATAGGTGGCTGGCCAGGCCACGTTCGGGGGCCGAATGTGCCTCCGTATGCATGCCATGTTCGGCGGCCGAACTTGAGTTTCGGCGGCCGAACCTGGACTCCCCTTTTCTCATGCTTTCGGGGGCCTAACGTGCCTCCAAAACGCATGCATGTTCGGCGGCCGAACTTGACTTTCGGCGGCCGAACCTGGGTTTTCCTCCAAAGACTTTTCATACAAAAACTCATTTAAAAACATACTTAAAATTATTAAAAACATGAAAACATATCATAAAAACATACTTTTACCCTTCTAGAGGTTTCCGACATCCGAGATTCCACCGGACGGTAGGAATTTCGATACCGTAGTCTAGCCGAGTATTACATCTTTCCTCAAATCTTTCGAGTTTTAAGTAGTTTTATCTTGGTTTTAAGATATTTGAGCAAAAAGAGTGAAGTTGGTAACTTGGAGACCCCAGGAGCTCGATCTCCCCCATCTCCGAGTTGGATCGCCTCTCCTCTCGATCTTCAAGAGGTAAGAGTAGATCCTTAGCTCATTTCATGTTTTAAACAAGTTTTATGAAGTCTTTGGGGTAGAAATGCATGTTTAGGTTAGTTGAATGTTGTTAGGGTAAATATTTAGTTTTTTGAGCAATGTATGTTGTATATGTTCGTTTGATGTGTTTTGGTTGGGGTTTAGGTTAGTTTGAGGCCCCTATGACCTTATGGAAGTATGTATGCATGTTTTGGAAGTGTTGGTTTTGAGTTGGATGGTTTGGGAGACAAATGTACATTGTGGAGGCTGAGTTCTGCCCTTTGGAAGAACTCAGGTTCGGCAGCCGAAGGGATTTTTGGCCGTCGAACCTGCCTGTGGAGGCCAGCCTTTGGCTGCCGAACCCTGCCCCCGAAAGTGGACTGTCGGCTCTGGAAAGGAGTTTCAGCCGCCGAAGGTGCTGCCGAAGGTGCCACCGAACATGCATGAGTTTCGTCTCTGGAAGGAACCTTCGGCCGCCGAAAGTGCCGTCGAAGGTGCATGACTTTCGTCTCTGGAGGGACTTTCGGCCGCCGAACCTGCCGCCGAAAGTGCCCTGTTCAACCTTCCTTTGCTTGATTTCTATGATTGTTTTAAGGTGTTTTAGGGGGTTTTTGGGGAGTATTTTAAAGTCATGTTCATGTATGTTTGGTCCCTCATTTGAGTCCACCTGTGTATGTTCGGACCCGAGGAACCGAGGACCCCAGTAGTGAGACAGCTGCTTCAGTGTCTTGTCAGAGCTAGCCTGAGGTGGGTGGAATAACTCTTTATGTTTCAAAGCAAATAAATCAGATTTTGAGCATGTTCATGCATCACGAATGCCATGAGATAAATTAGGTTGTTTGCATTAGAATTCATGAATATGTTGCATTGCATAATATGTTGATGATGTGGATGGGTATTGGATGATCCTTTAGTCCTCATATGATATGAGATGATGATGACATGATGTGATATGGTATGGTATGGAAGTCCAGGTCGAGGCCCATTCTACGCCCCTGGCACTATGTTAAGAGAAAGACCAGGTCGAGGCCCATTCTACGCCCCTGACATTGTAGGAATGTTATGTTATGTATGTTATGTTAAGAGAAAGACCAGGACGAGGCCCATTCTACGCCCCTGGCACTATTGGATATGTAGAGGACTATTGGTGACCAAACCATCCTTGATTGTGATTTGTTTGTGATGTGATGCATTCCATGAGATCATGTGTCTTAAATTAAATGTTTTATTATTATGCTCATTGGGCTCTAGTAGCTCACCCCATTTCCCTAATCCCCTAGGTATGCAGGTACGGGATAGGCCAGGAGGTCAAGAAGAGTAAAGTTATGTTTATGTAATAGTTAGCTGTGGACATGAGGATGATGTAATGAGTTAATGATATTTATGTAAACCAAACTTATCACATATTATGTCACCCCATTGGAGTATTTGATGAGGGCTCCAGTGTGGGGTTTAATGGTTATGCTTATGAGTTGTGCATGCACAGGTTGAGTTTGGTAAATGAATGAGAAAAGTTCAAAATTTTTATGTATATGTTGATCATGTATGGGATTGAACAGGTGTACAGGTTGTATGTTAGGCTTGCTACGGGTCCCGGCGGCCTTAAGCCGATCTGGATCTTAGCGCCGGTAGCAGTCCGATTTTCGGGTCGTTACAGCCACCGCATGTTCGTCTCTGGTTATAATCGAGGCTTGAGGGATGCCAGATATGCCCCTTCCACCCCGTTGGCTGAACTCTGAGCTGCTGAGGAAGACTCCGATGGCGAGGAGGGGCTTTACGGGGAGGATGACAAACCCTTGCCCAAAGGAGCTCTTCGCACTGCAGCTGGGCCTTCTGAAGCAGATGCCGAGCTGAGGGAGGAGAACGACGAGGCTGCCGAAGATGCTGGGCCTCAGGGGGTAGAGGATGCAGGGCCCTAAGGAGGGGAAATTATACCATTTGCACATAGTAGTGTAGATAATAGCAATGTAGATAATGAAGTACCTAGGCATGTAAGTCCCTTAAGGACAGTTTTTCCTCCAGCAGTTATAGATGATTAGGTTGTAATTTTTCTTTTGATGTAATGAAATTTCACTTTTATTTTCTATTCACGCTTGGGCTATTTTCTGTTTTATGTTCATACTTGAATTACTCTTACCTTTGTTTATTTTTCCGGCTTCATTAAGCTACTTAATCTGTTAAAAGCCTAACTTGTTTAATTTGTCAAAGACTTGATCTACTTTTCCTTTTTGTGAGCCCTTTCCGAGCTGGATTTGCTTTGAAGATAAAAACCTTTAAGCCTCATGTTTACTTAATCTCCCAAAGGGTTCAATCATATTAGGTCTTTACTAAGCTTCTAACTCACGAGTTTCTACAACCTCGTAAAGGCGTTCTTATTAATTTTCTATTCTGTTAACTTGTCCATAATGCGAGCTCGAATATATAACATTCGTATAACCAAAGAGAAATGGATCATGTACCTTTTAAAGTGATAAGCAGGGCTGGCCTTTTTGCTTTTTTAGTTCTGTTCTGATAGGAATCGAGGCTGGGGCCTTGTCTGATCATGCCTTAGATTTCCTCTTGGATCAGAGGAGGCTTGTAACTTTCAGTTTGCCCTTGAGCTTTCTGAGTTCGGCTCTCTTCTTGCTTGGTTTTTCGGGCTCAGATTTGCGTGTTTTAGGTTGGCACTTTTGGCCTCATGTTGCTTTTATCTTCTGAGCCGATTTAATGATGCCGGGGGCACTTGGGGAGCCCGGTCATCTACCTCACTGAGGTCTTGTGCAAGATTCAGGCACTGTGGCCTTACTGTCGCTTTGTCTTCTCAGCCGGTTTAATGATGTCGGGGGCACTTGGGGAGCCCGGTCACCTACCTGACTCGCGGTTGTCGAATCCGGTCAAAAATAACCTTTCTGGTTATCAACAATTTACAACTGCAGATAGTGGTGAAAGGATCGAATCCACAGAGAATTGAGAACTCACCTATTTTTTTTATGACCAAGAAAATAAACTGGAACAGTAATAAATTAAAAATGAGATAAAAATTGAAAGTGGGATCAAATGAGATAAACTGAAAATTTGGATCAAAAACTGTCAACAAAATAACAGGGGGGTTTTGAGAGTGATTGTAGTAAACTAATAATAAGAATAACAATAGAAAGCAAATAATAAAATAAAGAGTAATCAATAGTGAGAAAGTTCTAGTTGAAGTATTGGATCCACTTTAGTTGTTGGGATTGATCAGACACTTTGTTCTTTTGGGTTGATTCAATAGATTAGTTATGGAGATGGAAGACGCTTCTCACCACCATTATCTCTCCTTATTATTAAATTAATTAGGGAACGTCCTCTAATCAATTACTAATTAACAAATTGCCAAGGAACATCCTTGGGTCATAGGCATCAAAATAATTGTCAATTGCATTAAGAAATAGAGAGATCCAATCTTAGCTACCCAAACGTATGGAGATAACGCTAGATCATACAATTTCCTTGGGTTTTATCCCAAGTGTTCTCATGTAAGAATAATCCAAGCAATTACGGACCCAAATTATTCAAACTAACAAATAATTATTTTGTAATAAAAAATCAACGTAGATCTCAATAACAAAATAATATGAATTAAACATGAAATTGCATGAATATTGAATTCCCAAAAATTAAACAATATTTGATCAAGTCTCACAACCCATTAATCAACTAAAGCTTCAACCAATATTCAACTAGATTAAGAAATCAGCCACTCATTACTGAATAAAAAAAAACTGAAAAATAAAAAGGAAAAGAAAAAAAAGAAGAACCGAATTCTTCCTTGCGCCGGGCGGTGGAATTGCCGAGGGATGTCTGTGATTCTGGCCACTTAAGGCTCTTTATATAGAGCTGTAGAGGAGCCCTAAATGCTGTCCACACACGCGGTCATTTGGTGAAGTGAGTGAGAACGGGCCGCGTGCCCCACGAGCTTGGTCCTTTGCGCGAATGGGTGAAGTGGGATTGATGTGCAGGTCCACGTGCTTGCTTGATCCTTGATTGTGAAATGGGCTGTCCAATTGCGTGAGTAGTGAAGTGGCGTTGAAGGCGGGCCATGTGCGCTGGTGGAGGCGGGTCCATAAGCGTGAGCTTGGGAGAGTGATGAAACATCATGAGTGGGTCCATGTGAATGTGTCCAAGTGCGCTGAATGTGCTTTGGCCCATGTACGGGAATGGGCGTTGAAGCGGGTCCATTGCGCTGATCCATGGTGCGTTCCATGGTGAAGGGTACTGACGGGTCCATCTCTGCGTGTGGGCTTGATTCACGTGGAGAGAGCTTGGTCCATTCGCTGGGGCTTGGTCCGCGTGAAGTGAATGTGCGGAAATGGGCCGTCCAATTGCGGATCCATGTGTGGGTCCATGTGCTTGAATATTTAAGCTTCAAAATATTTTCCTCATTTAGCTCGTTTTGAATCCAACTTGGCAGGCTTGCTCTCTTTTGCTCCAAATAAGGCAGTTTTAGGGGGATTTTCTCCAAAATGTCCTTTTATACCATTTTATGTAAAATAATATTAAAAACACTAAATTAAGCAGAAATCATGTAAATATTTATTAATAATATTAATATAAAATGGACTAAATTATGCTCTATCAAGTACCCCCACACTTAGCCTTTTGCTTGTCCTCAAGCAAATAAATATAGTCAAATAAGCTTTCTCACTCTAGATCCTTATTTCCACTTAAACTCTTACTCTAGACCCCTATTTTGAATCATTGCAGTGAAGAATATATGCATGAAGATTACTCACCTTCTTTCCTTGTTTCCCTTTACTTACCATGGCTAGGATTTGTTTTACTCAAGAGAGAGATCATGCATGCACATATTAATTGTTCAGATAAGACTTTTTCTAGCTTTCAGAATGACTTGCCTTTACCTTTAAGTAATTTATTCAGCTTTTTGCACTTTTAATTTTTCTTGAACAAGTCACCAACCTTTTGACATGAAGGTACATATTTGTGATACCCACCCCCAGTTACTCAGTTGGTCACCTATCCAAGTGGCTACTAGCTCTATTCATAGTGTTTTGACCATTGGAACAATTTTCAATTTGTGCTTTTGAATTCTAAGCCTTTGTGAATTTCTTTCTCTCAATGATTTGGACAAATCAACACCAATTGCTAAATCAAGTCATGTTAAGTTCATTCACACAATTTCAATTTATTCTCTCTAATGAGTGTCATCAATATATTTTTCACCATGGCAAACTCAAAGATTCAATTCAAAAGGCAATTCTCAAACATGAATATAACTCACTGCAATTGATTCAACATAAGTTTAAAGAGTTATCACATCAATGGGGTCATGGAAAGAAAGGCTCATCCAACATAGTCTATATGATGAGTAAAGCATCTCAAAAAAAACGAAAACAAAAATAAATAAATAAAAAATGTGGCTATCTGTGTGTGTTATTGAAAGCAAAAATGAAAAATTTCCACTAATGTAAGCAAACTAAAAATCAAAGCAAAAATAAACTCAAAAAATAAAAATTCAGAAATATGCACCCCCACACCTAAATCATGCATTGTCCTCAATGTAATAGAAACATAAAAGAACAAAGGAAACAGAGTACTCCCCTGGGTGTGGTGTGTATGGTGCGATCCTCTTGATCAAGGCTCAAGTAATTGGGGAAGGGAAAAGAGTCCCAACTGCATTGAGCAAAAAGTGTAGCACTCCTTTTGATTTTGTCATTGCCCATCCTATTTTTTCCATGTACTCATGAAGCAACATGATTAGCTTCTCCTCTTTTAGATGAGGTGTGCCTCTAGCCTTTATATTTGCATTTTTGAGATGATTGGGAAGCACCTTGAATTCCAATTCATGTTTCTCCATGTGTAGCTGTAATTTAGCATTAAGTTCAAGCAAAACAAACTCTACCTTATCCGGAGGTTTGGGAAGGCATTGATCTGCATGGTCCTTTGGTTTGGGCTCTTGAACTTCCTCTTGTTCCTTGTGAGCATGGGTTGTTTGCGTTGGATCTATGGCTAAATTGGTTTCAGTTTGCTCCTTCTGCGCAAGATCTGACTGAAAGGGAGGACTAGGAGAGCACATGCATTGGAAACTGAAAGGATGCGATGGAGGTGGCTTCAGGTTGCGCAAAGCTCATCTGCGAATTCTTCTGAAGAGGTGCGACAGAGCCCTTTTCAGTCTGTGCTTGGCTGCAGTTCTCCTGTTGGATGCAACAGTCAGTTTCTTTCAATTCTGGCTCTTTCTGAGTCTCTTCCCTGCAAAGATTATTTTCAGAATGTCATCTTGATAAAAAAACATCTTTCCTTAAATAATCAATGACATCTAAATCAACAATAGATTCTGTTTGACCAGTTTGTTTGGACAAACAGTTTTCTGGTTGTTTCTCTTCAGCAGCTTGTTCTTGAACTTGGGAACTTTCATCATCTTCCTCATCATCTTGAAACTCTTCCTCCCTTCTCAACATGTTTGCATTTTCTGCGGTGGCAATCCGCTGTTCAAGGTTTTGTAAAGCACTTACCATGGATTCCATCATCTTTTCAAGGTGCTGGGTGGAATTTGGAGGTGCTGGTTGGGTTTGATATCCTTGATAATCTTGGTAGTTGTTAGCCTCTGCATAACTGAAGTTTGGATAGTCTCCCCAACCTGGATTGTATGTGTTATAGTATGGATCATGTCTTGGCTGTTCATAGAATCCTCCATATGTATGTCTAGGCTGACTATTGAATCTTTCAAACGCATGCACTGGTTGGCCATACTGATAAAGTGCAGGACATTGATCAGTTAGGTATTCCACATATCCACAGATCCTACATGGCCTTGGTGGCTGGGATCGTCGAGCCTGTAGAGCTATGACATAGTCTTCCACAATAGAGGTTAGGTTAGGAATTTGAGGAGGGAGATTATATGTGCTTACCTTATCCATGATTTAGATCTACGATGGTGACTGTGCCATTTGGTGAGATGTTCGGCGGCTGGATGTGTTGCCGAAGGAGCTTCTGCGCAAAGGTGGTCTTCAAAAAAAATTTTTTTTTTGGTCCTAAAAGAAAAACAAATAAGTTAAATCAATTCCCCGGCAACGGCGCCAATTTTTGACTTGCGGTTGTCGAAGCCGGTAAAAAATAACCTTTCTGGTTATCAACAATTCACAACTCCAGATAATGGTGAAAGGATCGAATCCACAGAGAATTGAGAACTCACCTATTTCTCTTTTTATGACCAAGAAAATAAATTGGAACAGTAATAAACTAAAAATGAGATAAAAATTGAAAGTGAGATCAAATGAGATAAACTGAAAATTGGGATAAAAAACTGTCAACAAAATAACAGGGGGGTTTTGAGAGTGATTGTAGTAAACTAATAATGAGAATAACAATAGAAAGCAAATAATAAAATAAAGAGTAATCAATAGTGAGAAAGTTCTAGTTGAAGTATTGGATCCACTTTAGTTGTTGGGATTGATCACAGACACTTTGTTCTTTTGGGTTGATTCAATAGATTAGTTATGGAGATGGAAGATGCTTATCACCACCATTATCTCTCCTTATTATTAAATTAATTAGGTAACGTCCTCTAATCAATTACTAATTAACAAATTGCCAAGGAACATCCTTGGGCCATAGACATTAAAACAATTGTCAATTGCATTAAGAAATAGAGAGATCCAATTCTAGCTACCCAAACGTATGGAGATAACGCTAGATCATACAATTTCCTTGGGTTTTATCCCAAGTGTTCTCATGTAAGAATAATCCAAGCAATTACGGACCCAAATTATTCAAACTAACAAATAATTATTTTGCAATAAAAAATCAACGTAGATCTCAATAACAAAATAATATGAATTAAATATGAAATTGCATGAATATTAAATTCCCAAAAATTAAACAATATTTGATCAAGTCTCACAACCCATTAATCAACTAAAGTGTAATACTCGGCTAGACTCCGGTATCGCAATTCCTACCGTCCGGTGGAATCTCGGATGTCGGAAGCCTCTAATAGGGTAGAAACATGTTTTCATAAAATGTTTCAATGTATTTCATGGTTTTAAGTAAAAAGGAAATGCGTTTTTGCATGAAAATAATCTTGGAGGAAGACCCAGGTTCGGCCGCCAAACCTTATGTTCGGACGCCGAACATGGCATGCATGCGGAGGCACATTCGGCTCCCGAAAGTGGCCTGGCCAGCCACCTATAAAGGGGTCCCTTAGCCGAAAACGGGCGAGTTTTTCTCCCCACTTTCGGCCAAGGTGAGCTCTCTGCCGTCCCTCACCGATCTTGAGTTTCTTCCTTCAAATCTTCCACGATTTTCACTAGTTTTCACTTTGTTTTGAAGATTTTCAAGTATAAAGCAAGTTTTGGAGTTTTGAGGTTCAAGAAACTCAAATCTCTCCCATCTCCGAGCTAGGGTCGTTTTCCTCTCGATCTTCAAGAGGTAAGAGTCGATCTTGAGCTCACTTTATGTTTTAAACAAGTTATAAGTTGTTTCATGAAGTAGAAATGCATGTTTAGGTTGTTTGAGCTTATGGGTTTAATGTGTGTTTTTGAGCAATGTGGGTATGTTTGATGTGTTGTAGTTGGGGTTTAGGCTAGTTTTAGACCCCTATCAGCTTGTATGCTTGATTGTGTATGTTTGGGAGTGTTGTAGATCAGGTTTATGCATGTTTGAAAGGAATGGGAGGCTATTGTGCATGAAGAGTCGAGTTTATGCTCTTTTGGCAGAAACCAGGTTCGGCAGCCGAAGGACTTTCGGCCGCCGAACCTGCCTGGGAGGCAAGCCTTTCGGCTGCCGAACCCTGCCCCCGAAAGAGGACTTTCGTCTCTGTCTGGGAGTTTCGGCCGCCGAAGGTGCCGCCGAACCTGCCTGACTTTCGGCTCTGGAGGGACTTTCGGCCGCCGAACCTGCCGCCGAAAGTGCCCTGTTCAGCCTTCCTTTGCATGTTTTCCATGGATGTTTTGAGGTGTTTTAGGGGGGTTTTTGGGGAGTATGTTAAAGTCATGTTCATGTATGTTTGGTCCCTCATTTGAGTCCACCTGTGTAGGTTCGGACCCGAGGAACCGAGGACCTCAGCAGTGAGTCAGCTGCTCCAGTGTCTGGTCAGAGCTATCCAGAGGTGAGTGGAATAACTTTTATGCTTTAAAATAAATAAACCAGTTTTAGCATGATTCACGTATCATGGATGCCATGAGACATAATAGGGTGCTTGCATTAGAATTCACGAATATGTTGCATTGCATAATATGTTGATGATGCGGATGAATGTTGAATGATCCTTTAGTCCTCGTATGTTATGATATGATGATAATACGGTACGGAAGACCGGTGAGGCCCATTCTACGCCCCTGGCACAGTCGGAATGTTATGTTATGTTATGTTATGTTATGAAAGAGAAAGACCAGTGAGGCCCATTCTACGCCCCTGGCACAGTTGGACCATGTAGAGGACTATTGGTGACAAATTCATCCTTGATGTGATATGACTGTGATGTGATGCATTCCATGTTATCATATGTTTTAAATGTTTTATTATTCTGCTCACTGGGCTTTATAGCTCACCCCTCTCCCTTAACTCTCAGGTTTGCAGGTACAGGGTAGACCAGGAGGTCAGCAAGAGTAATGAAGTCTTAGTTATGTAATAGATAGTGTGAACATGAATAATGTTGAGATGTTATGTTTAGTACAGTCATGTATAAGTTCGGTATAGAAATGTAATGTAGTAATGTTCATGGATGTTAGAGGTGTGCTTGACCATAGAATGTTGTTATCCCTTTTAATACATGATCTTAGATGCTTTATGATGTTTATGTAAACCAACTCAACACATGTTATGTCCCCCTTTGGGGCAATGATGAGGCTCTACAGAGGAGTTAATGTTTATGATCATGTTATGTATAGTGCATGCACAGGTTGAGATTGGTGAATGAATGAAAGAAAAATTTTAATTTTTATGTATGTTGTTGATCATGTATGGGATTAAACAGGTTCACAGGATGTATGTTTGGCTTGCTACGGGTCCCGGTGGCCTTAAGCCGATCTGGATCCTAGCGCCGGTAGTGGTCCGATTTTCGGGTCGTTACAGATTGGTATCAGAGCCCTAGGTTCATATGGTCGGACCTAGAGTGTCGGGCTCATAGATGTTATAGAAGGTCAAGCACAATAGGAAGATCATGTCCACTAGGATAGGATGTAGAGTCCTGTCTTGAATGATGATGTGAAATGCCATGATTATATGCATGTGCATTAATGTTATGCTATGATATGTGATGTATGTGATGCGGGTTCATGTGTTTGCACATGAACCATTTGATGCTAATGTTTTATGTGAAGTGTACTGGTTTTCAGAAAACAGGATGAGAGGAACTCGTCGATCTGCACGATTGATTGGAGTACCACCTCAGGACGAGGGCACTGATGCCCGACCTCCTGCATTGCCTAGGGCAATGTCAAGCAGGTCTAGCAGAGAAAGAGTAGTAAGAGACCCTAGAAGGTCTTTGGATCTGGGTAGAAGCAGATCAGTGAGGGGAACAGTGCAAGGAGATATGTCAGAGGATGTGGGGGATCAGATGGATGTGGATCAGAGGAGGGATGGCAGTCTCGGAGTCAGTATGTCGGAAGAGGGAATGGGAGAGTCCCAAGGAGGCACTCAGGCCTCGGGATTTGTTCAGCCGCCTTACTACCCACCCTTTTCACATAATCCCGAGTATTTGATGGGAGGTACATCGGATTACCCCAGTTTTACCCCTTATCACTCTCAGATGCCATACCCACCTTTCTACCCACCGTACCCACAGTACCCCATGTACCCACCCCCATCTTTCTATCCAGGTACAGCAAACCCTACCCCAGGGGATGCTGCACCTCCTCCACCACCAGCAGCACCTACTGTCCCAGAAACCCAAATGCCCAAACCTAGCTCATCTGGGGGGAGCAAGGTCAAGATGACCGACTACATGAAGTTGGGTGCTCCCCAGTTTGAAACCAGTGATGACCCGTTTGTGTATCTTGAGAGGGTCAAAACAATTACAGATGAAATAGGAGCTAATGACAGTAGAGCCATTCAGATGGCTGGGTTCACATTAAAATGCAAGAAGGCCCGAGAGTGGTTTAAGAACTATGTGAACCCGAGGTTGGATAGTCTATCCTGGGAGGAGTTTGCCAATGAGTTTGCAGGATGGGCTTTCCCTTACAGTTCCAGGGAGTTGAAAATGATTGAATTTGAGCAGTTGAGGCAGACGGATGAGATGAGCGTGGATGAGTATACAGACAGATTCTTGGAGCTGTTGCCGTATGCTGGGCAGAATCTGGACACGGATCAGAGGAAGTCAAGGAGGTATATCATGAGGCTCCATTCCAGGTATTCCTCCTTGATTCAGTCAGCAGAGAGGGAGAGTTTCCATGCCATAGTGGATATGGCTCGGAGGATGGAGGCTAGTGCTATCATCGAGGGGAAAATCAAACAGTCAGTGGCACAGCCTTCTGGTTCCAAGACCCCAGGAGGGGGTAGGATAGACCCTTCTTCACTGAGTTCAGGTAGTAAAAGGTGGAGCAGTACCACCAAGAAGCCAAAGAAGAACAAGTTCTGGAATAAGATCAAGTCAGGTATGGGATTAGGGAGTGGCTCAAGCTCTGGTGCAGATAATGCAGTATGCAAAAAGTGTGGGAGGCCGCACAAAGGAGTATGTCTGGTTGGGACGACAGCCTGCTTCAGATGTGGGCAGGAGGGACACATGGCACGGGAGTGTCCTAGGGCAGCTTTTGGGGCACAGTCTTAGAAGACAGCTTCTAGTAGTGTGGCTCAGCCAGCAGCTCCAGCCGCGACTCAGGCTAGTGGCAGAGGCAGAGGGAGAGGGGCAGCCTCTTCTTCAGCGGGTTTCAGAGGTGAAGGTCCGTCAGCTCCAGCACGGATCTTCACCATGACTCAGCAGGAGGCAAACACATCCAACACCGTGGTGTCAGGTAATCTCATCATTGGTTGTTCTGATGTGTATGCATTAATGGACCCTGGTGCATCGCATTCTTTCATAGCTCCGAGAGCCGTCGAGAGGTTGGGATTGATGGTCTCTGGGTTAGAGTATCCCCTATGGGTCAGTGGAGCAGTGGCAGAGTCAGTCTGCCAGTATAGTCCAGTTTTTGTGGAGGGAAGATGCATGTCCGCCGACCTTGTGGTTCTAGACTTGACAGATTTTGACGTCATTCTAGGGATGGATTGGCTATCTACCCATGGTGCTACCTTGGACTGCAGAGACAAGGTAGTCAAGTTCAAATGTCAGGATGGGTTAGAGGTTGTCTTTAGAGGAGACAGGGGGAGTACACCTAGAGGTTTGATATCAGCCCTTCAGGCTCGTAGGCTGCTCAGGAGGGGTTGTCAGGGTTTTCTAGCTCATGTGAGAGAGCTGGATAGTCATGTCAGAGAGCCCGCCTCAGTGCCCGTGGTCAGTGAGTTTTTAGATGTATTCCCAGATGAGCTGCCAGGTTTACCACCTGCTAGGGAGATAGAGTTCGAAATTGAGTTGATGCCTGGAACTAGACCGATCTCTATCCCTCCGTGCAGGATGGCACCAGCAGAATTGAAAGAGTTAAAAGATCAGTTGCAAGAGCTGGTAGATAGGGGTTTCATCCGACCAAGTACCTCACCTTGGGGTGCTCTAGTGTTATTTGTGAAAAAGAAGGATGGATCTCTTAGACTTTGTATCGACTACAGGCAGTTGAACAAGGTCACTACCAAGAATAAGTACCCGTTGCCAAGGATCGACGATTTATTCGACCAGCTAGCAGGAGCAGGTTGTTTCTCCAAAATAGATCTGAGATCGGGGTACCATCAGCTAAGGATAAGGGAAGAAGATGTGCCGAAGACAGCCTTCAGGACCAGATATGGGCATTATGAGTTCCTTGTTATGCCGTTCGGTTAGCCAACGCCCCTGCAGCATTCATGGATCTCATGAACAGAGTGTTTAGCCAATACCTGGATCACTTTGTTATTGTCTTCATAGATGATATCTTAGTGTATTCCAGGAATGCAGAGGAGCATGCCCATCATCTGAGGTTAGTTCTGCAGACCTTGAGGGAACATGGCTTGTATGCCAAGTTCTCCAAGTGTGAGTTCTGGCTGAGGAGCATCTCTTTCTTGGGGCATGTGGTGTCGAAAAATGGAATAGAGGTAGACCCCAAGAAGGTAGAAGCTGTAGCTAACTGGCCTAGACCCACTACAGTGATAGAGATCAAGAGCTTCTTGGGTTTAGCAGGTTACTACAGGAGGTTCGTTCAGGACTTCTCTAAGATTGCAGCTCCCATGACCAGATTGACTAAGAAGAACCAGAGGTTTGCGTGGACCGACCAGTGTGAGGAAAGCTTTGAGGAGCTAAAGAAGAGGTTGACTTCAGCACCAGTGTTAGCTCTACCATCTAGTAATGAAGACTTCTCAGTCTATTGTGATGCATCCCGTGTGGGACTGGGTTGTGTACTGATGCAGAATGAAAGGGTAATTGCTTATGCTTCTAGGCAGCTGAAAAAGCACGAGTTGAATTACCCTACACATGACCTAAAGATGGCGGCGGTAATCTTTGCACTCAAGATGTGGAGGCACTACCTTTATGGGGTAAAATGTGAGATCTTCACAGATCATAAGAGCCTACAGTACATCCTGAGTCAAAGTGATTTGAATTTGAGGCAGAGAAGATGGGTAGAACTGCTCAGTGACTATGATTGCAAAATCTAGTACCATCCGGGTAAGGCGAATGTTGTGGTAGACGCCTTAAGCCGAAAATCACTTGGCAGTTTGTCCCATATTTCAGCAGAGAGGAGGCCTATAGTAAGGGAGTTCTTCGAGCTCATGAATGAAGGGCTACGGTTGGAGTTGTCTGGTACAGGTGCTTTGGTAGCTCAGATGAGAGTGGCACCCGTGTTTCTGGAGCAGGTGGCTCAGAAACAGCATGAGGACCCAGAGTTAGTGAAGATTGCCAGGATTGTTCAGTCAGGCAAAGATAGCGAGTTCAGATTCGACAGCAAGGGGATCCTCCGCTATGGGAGCAGATTGTGTGTACCAGATGACATAGGACTGAAGGGAGACATTATGAGAGAAGCTCATAATGCCAGATACAGCGTTCACCCTGGAGCCACCAAGATGTATCAAGATCTGAAGAAGGTCTATTGGTGGCCAGCTATGAAGAGAGAAGTGGCACAGTTCGTGTCAGCCTGCGAAGTGTGTCAGAGGGTGAAGCTGGAACATCAGAAGCCGGCTGGAATGCTTAACCCACTACCTATTCCAGAGTGGAAATGGGAGAATATAGCTATGGACTTCGTGGTGGGGTTACCGGCGACGTCCAACAGATTGGACTCCATATGGGTGATTGTGGACAGACTCACCAAATCTGCTCACTTCATCCCTGTCAAGAGTGGCTATTCTGTGGACAAGTTGGCGCAGGTGTATGTTGATGAGATCGTCAGGCTGCATGGGGTTCCTGTTTCAATAGTGTCTGATAGAGGGCCCCAATTCACCTCCAGATTTTGGCGGAGTCTGCAGAATGCTATGGGTACCAGGTTGGATTTTAGCACTGCTTTTCATCCACAGACGGATGGACAGTCAGAGAGGACCATCCAGACAATAGAGGATATGCTCAGAATGTGTGTGCTGGATTTTAGAGGTTCTTGGAGGCAGCATCTGCCCTTGGTGGAGTTTGCCTACAATAACAGCCATCATGCCAGCATAGGGATGGCCCCATATGAAGTTTTGTATGGAAGGAAGTGCAGGTCGCCTGTCTGTTGGGGAAAAGTAGGAGAAAAGGCCTTGGCAGGGCCTGAGCTAGTAGAGATCACCAGCAGGGTGGTGCCCATAATCAGAGAAAGAATCAAGACTGTTGCAAGCAGGCAAAAGAGTTACGCAGACGTCCGCAGAAGGCAAGTAGAGTTTCAGGAGGGGGATTTGGTATTGCTCAAGGTGTCTCCAATGAAAGGGGTGATTCGGTTCGGGAAGAAAGGTAAACTAGCTCCACGGTACATCGGACCCTTTGAAGTCTTGCAAAAGATCGGAAATGTATCGTATAAATTGGATTTACCTGCTTCAATGGAGAGATTCCATCCGGTTTTTCATATTTCTATGTTGAGAAAGTTCGTGTCGGATCCGGGCAAGGTTCTTAGAGAGCCTGATGTGGAGATCCAAGAGGATCTCACCTATGTTGAGCAGCCAGTACGGATCCTAGACACCCAGATCAGAAAGCTAAGGAACAAGGAAATCCCGATGGTGAAAGTCCTTTGGAATCACCACAATATTGAGGAGTGTACCTGGAAGACACAGGAGTCCATGCTCCAACAATATCCCCATCTTTTCTAAGGTAAGTTTTATGTGCTTTGTATGTGTATTATGCTGATTGCTATGCATGTGTTGTTTGGTGAACATTTGGGGACGAATGTTCTTAAGGGGGGAGAATGTAATACCCGGCTAGACTCCGGTATCGGAATTCCTACCGTCCGGTGGAATCTCGGATGTCGGAAGCCTCTAGTAGGGTAGAAACATGTTTTCATAAAATGTTTCAATGTATTTCATGGTTTTAAGTAAAAAGGAAATGAGTTTTTGCATGAAAATAATCTTGGAGGAAGACCCAGGTTCGGCCGCCGAACCTCAAGTTCGGCCGCCGAACATGCATGCACTTCGGGAGTGCTTTAGGCCCCCAAAAGTATAAGTGGGGGAAGCCCAGGTTCGGCCGCCGAACATGGCATGCATGCGGAGGCACGTTCGGCTCCCGAAAGTGGCCTGGCCAGCCACCTATAAAGGGGTCCCTTAGCCGAAAACGTGCGAGTTTTTCTCCCCACTTTCGGCCAAGGTGAGCTCTCTGCCGTCCCTCACCGATCTTGAGTTTCTTCCTTCAAATCTTCCACGATTTTCACTAGTTTTCACTTTGTTTTGAAGATTTTCAAGTATAAAGCAAGTTTTGGAGCTTTGAGGTTCAAGAAACTCAAATCTCTCCCATCTCCGAGCTAGGGTCGTTTTCCTCTCGATCTTCAAGAGGTAAGAGTCGATCTTGAGCTCACTTTATGTTTTAAACAAGTTATAAGTTGTTTCATGAAGTAGAAATGCATGTTTAGGTTGTTTGAGCTTATGGGTTTAATGTGTGTTTTTGAGCAATGTGGGTATGTTTGATGTGTTGTAGTTGGGGTTTAGGCTAGTTTTAGACCCCTATGAGCTTGTATGCTTGATTGTGTATGTTTGGGAGTGTTGTAGATCAGGTTTATGCATGTTTGAAAGGAATGGGAGGCTATTGTGCATGAAGAGTCGAGTTTCTGCCCTTTTGACATAAACCAGGTTCGGCAGCCGAAGGACTTTCGGCCGCCGAACCTGCCTGGGAGGCAAGCCTTTCGCCTGCCGACCCCTGCCCCCGAAAGAGGACTTTCGTCTCTGTCTGGGAGTTTCGGCCGCCGAAGGTGCCGCCGAACCTGCCTGACTTTCGGCTCTGGAGGGACTTTCGGTCGCCGAACCTGCCACCGAAAGTGCCCTGTTCAGCCTTCCTTTGCATGTTTTCCATGGATGTTTTGAGGTGTTTTAGGGGGGTTTTTGGGGAGTATGTTAAAGTCATGTTCATGTATGTTTGGTCCCTCATTTGAGTCCACCTGTGTAGGTTCGGACCCGAGGAACCGAGGACCTCAGCAGTGAGTCAGCTGCTCCAGTGTCTGGTCGGAGCTATCCAGAGGTGAGTGGAATAACTTTTATGCTTTAAAATAAATAAACCAGTTTTAGCATGATTCACGCATCATGGATGCCATGAGACATAATAAGGTGCTTGCATTAGAATTCACGAATATGTTGCATTGCATAATATGTTGATGATGCGGATGAATGTTGAATGATCCTTTAGTCCTCGTATGTTATGATATGATGATAATACGGTACGGAAGACCAGTGAGGCCCATTATACGCCCCTAGCACCATGTAAGAGAAAGACCAGTGAGGCCCATTCTACGCCCCTGGCACAGTCGGAATGTTATGTTATGTTATGTTATGAAAGAGAAAGACCAGTGAGGCCCATTCTACGCCCCTGGCACAATTGGACCATGTAGAGGACTATTGGTAACAAATTCATCCTTGATGTGATATGACTGTGATGTGATGCATTCCATGTTATCATATGTTTTAAATGTTTTATTATTCTGCTCACTGGGCTTTATAGCTCACCCCTCTTCCTTAACCCTCAGGTTTGCAGGTACAGGGTAGACCAGGAGATCAGCAAGAGTAATGAAGTCTTGGTTATGTAATAGATAGTGTGGACATGAATAATGTTGAGATGTTATGTTTAGTACAGTCATGTATAAGTTAGGTATAGAAATATAATGTAGTAATGTTCATGGATGTTAGAGGTGTGCTTGACCATAAAATGTTGTTATCCCTTTTAATACATGATCTTAGATGCTTTATGATGTTTATGTAAACCAACTCAACACATGTTATGTCCTCCTTTGGGGCAATGATGAGGCTCTACAGAGGAGTTAATGTTTATGATCATGTTATGTATAGTGCATGCACAGGTTGAGATTGGTGAATGAATGAAAGAAAAGTTTTAATTTTTATGTATGTTGTTGATCATGTATGGGATTAAACAGGTTCACAGGATGTATGTTTGGCTTGCTACGGGTCCCGGCGGCCTTAAGCCGATCTGGATCCTAGTGCCGGTAGCGGTCCGATTTTCGGGTCGTTACATAAAGCTTCCACCAATATTCAACTAGATTAAGAAATCAGCCACGCATTGCTGAATAAAAAAAAACTGAAAAATAAAAAGGAAAAGAAAAAAAAGAAGAACCGAATTCTTCCTTGCGCCGGGCGGTGGAATTGCCGAGGGATGTCTGTGATTCTGGCCACTTAAGGCTCTTTATATAGAGCTGTAGAGGAGCCCTAAATGCTGTCCACGCACGCGGTCATTTGGTGAAGTGAGTGAGAACGGGCCACGTGCCCCACGAGCTTGGTCCTTTGCGCGAATGGGTGAAGTGGGATTGATGTGCAGGTCCACGTGCTTGCTTGATCCTTGATTGTGAAATGGGCTGTCCAATTGCGTGAGTAGTGAAGTGGCGTTGAAGGCGGGCCATGTGCGCTGGCGGAAGCGGGTCCATAAGCGTGAGCTTGGGAGAGTGATGAAACATCATGAGTGGGTCCATGTGAATGTGTCCAAGTGCGCTGAATGTGCTTTGGCCCATGTACGGGAATGGGCGTTGAAGCGGGTCCATTGCGCTGATCCATGGTGCGTTCCACGGTGAAGGGTACTGGCGGGTCCATCTGCGCGTGTGGGCTTGATTCACGTGGAGAGAGCTTGGTCCATTCGCTGGGGCTTGGTCCGCGTGAAGTGAATGTGCGGAAATGGGCCGTCCAATTGCAGATCCATGTGTGGGTCCATGTGCTTGAATATTTAAGCTTCAAAATATTTTCCTCATTTAGCTCGTTTTGAATCCAACTTGGCAGGCTTGCTCTCTTTTGCTCCAAATAAGGCAGTTTTAGGGGGATTTTCTCCAAAATGTCCTTTTATACTATTTTCTGCAAAATAATATTAAAAACACTAAGCAGAAATCATGTAAATATTTATTAATAATATTAATATAAAATGGACTAAATTATGCTCTACCACTACCTCACTAAGGTCCTGCGCAAGATTCAGGCACTGTTGTAATGACCCAGAAACCGGACCGCTACCTGCGCTAGGATCCGGATCGACTTAAGGTCACCGGGACCTGTAGCAAGCCTAACATACATCCTGTATACCTGTTAAATTCCATACATGATCATACATATAAATAAAAACTGTAAACTTTTTCTTTTCTTTCACCAAACTTAACTTGTGCATGCACAACTCATAATCGTAAACCCCACACTGGAGCCCTCATCAAATGCTCCAATGGGGTAACATAACATACCTTAAGCTTGGTTTACATAAAACATCATAGTAATAATGTATAAAAGGGATTAACTATACATACTAGGGTCAAGCACAATACTAACCCTCAATATACATCATTACACAATACTTTACATTATCTTTCATGTCCACTTCTAACTATTACATAAAATATGACTTCTTTACTCTTGCTGACTTCCTGATCTATCCCGCACCTGCAACCCTGGGGGTTAAGAGAAAGGGGTGAGCTACTAGAGCCCAGTGAGCAGAATAGTAAAACATTATATTAAAATTCATGCTTTCATGAAATGCATCACATCACAAACAAATCATATTAAGGATGAACTTGTCACCAATAGCCCTCTACATATCCAATAGTGCTAGAACGTAGAATGGGTCCTGGTCTTTCCCTTACATAACATATCATAACATTCCAATGTGTCAGGGACGTAGAATAGGTCTTCTTGGACTTTCTCTTACATAGTGCCAGGGACGTAGAATGGGTCTTCCTGGACTTCCATACCGTATCATCATCATGTCATATCATACCATACGAGGGCTAATGGATCATCCAATGTTCATCCACATCAACATCATATTATGCAATGCAACATATTCGTGAATTTTAATGCAAACAACCTAATATATCTCATGGTATTCGTGATGCATGAACATACTCAAAATTTATTTATTTACTTTGCAATATAAA
The DNA here is from genome assembly GCF_001659605.2 of Manihot esculenta. Classification (NCBI taxonomy): domain Eukaryota; kingdom Viridiplantae; phylum Streptophyta; class Magnoliopsida; order Malpighiales; family Euphorbiaceae; genus Manihot; species Manihot esculenta. Next base: position 24,960,920 of record NC_035163.2, read on the forward strand.
GATTTATTCTACTCACCTCAGGCTAGCTCTGAAAAGACTTTGAAGCAGCTATCTTACTGCTGGGGTCCTCGGTTCCTCGGGTCCGAACCTACACAGGTGGACTCAAATGAGGGACCAACATACACTAACATGACTCTAAACAACTCCCTAAAAACCCCCTAAAACATCATAAAACAATCATAGAAATCATGTAAAGGAAGGCTGAACAGGGCACTTTCGGCGGCAGGTTCGGTGGCCGAAAGTCCCTCCAGAGCCAAAACTCAGCCACTTTCGGCGGCACCTTCGGCGACCGAAAGTCCCTTCCAGAGACGAAACTCATGCATGTTCGGCGGCACCTTCGGCGGCCGAAACTCCCCTTCAGAGCCGAAAGTCCAACTTTCGGGGGCAGGGTTCAGCAACCAAAAGCTTGCCTCCACAGGCAGGTTCGGCGGCCGAAAGTGCCTTCGGCTGCCGAACCTGAGTTCTTCCAAAGTGGCAGAACTCAGCCTCCTCTTGCACATTTTGCCTTCCAAAACTTTCAAACATGCATTTAGCTATTCTACAACATGCATACACATGCAAACAACCATATAGGGGTCTCAAACTATCCTAAACCCCAACAACAACACAAAGCATATACACATACAACATACATTATCCATAAACTCAATATTAACCCTAACAATAAATAACTAACCTAAACATGCATTTCTACTCCATAACCCTTCATAAAACTTGTTCAAATCATCGAAGGAGGCGAGGATCGACGCTTACCTCTTGAAGATCGAGAGAAAACGTGACCCAACTTGGAGATTTGGGGAAAATGGGTTCCGGAGGTCTCCAAGCTTCCAAACTTCGATCTTTGCTCAAAAACTTCAAAACCAAGTTAAAACTTGTTAGAAATTTGTAGGATTTGAAGGAAAACCTCAAAACCAACCATGGAAAGGCATGAACTCACCTTTGCCCGAAAATGGAGGAGAAAGCTCGCCCATTTTCGGACATGGGGCCTTTTATAGGTGGTTGGCCAGACCACCTTCGGAAGCCAAAGGTGACTCCAAAACTCCACCAAGTTCGGCGTCCGAACATGAGGTTCGACGGCCGAACCTGGATTTTCCTCCATGGTGCTTTTCTTTCAAAAACTCAATTTCTTTCTTACTTAAAACCTTAAAACACTTGAAAACATTTTATAAAAACATGATTTTATCCTTCTAGAGGTTTTCGACATCCGAGATTCTACCGGACGGTAGGAATTTCGATACCGGAGTCTAGCCGGTATTACAACTGTGGCCTTACTGTCGCTTCGTCATCTCAGCCGGTTTAATAGTGCCGAGGGCACTTGGGGAGCCTAGTCACCTACCTCATTGAGGTCTTGCGCAAGATTCAGGCACTGTGGCCTTACTGTCGCTTCGTCATCTCAGCCGGTTTAATGGTGCCGGAGGCACTTGGGGAGTCTGGTCACCTACCTCACTGAGGTATTGTGCAAGATTCAGGCACTATGGCCTTACTGTCGCTTCGTCATCTCAGCCGGTTTAATGGTGCCGAGGGCACTTGGGGAGCCCGGTCACCTACCTCACTGAGGTCTTGCGCAAGATTCAGGCACTGTGGCTCTACTGTCGCTTCGTCATCTCAGCCGGTTTAATGGTGCCGGGGGCACTTGGGGAGCCCGGTCACCTACCTCACTGAGGTCTTCTAGCATTTGTTCTTTCTTTTTCAAAGAGGATTTAAGATGCATAATGATAGAAATAACATTGCTTAAAAAATGGTGTTATTCAATTCATTCACATTTTCAGAATACAAGAATTCTCTTCATGTTACAAATATTTTAAGGGAAATACCTCTTCAGATGCTGGATATTCTAAGCATGGGGTTTTAGGTTTCCCTGTAGGTCTTCAATTCGGTATATCCCTGGCTTGACCACTTTGACTATTCTGAACGGGCCCTCCCAGGTCGGCGCCGCTTTCCTACTGCCGCTCTCTTTCCAGTAGCCTCCAGATTTCTCAGGGCTAGATCCTCCTACCTTCAGGCTTCTTTCTCTGACCCTTTGATTGTAATAACGAGCCGCTCTTTATTGATAAGTGGCAGTACGGACTTGAGCTTCCTTCCTGATTTCTTACAAGGCATCCAGATTACTTCTCAGTTTATCAATGTCGGCGTTCTCGTCGTTGAATTGGACTCGATGTGTAGGGACTTGTAGCTCAATTGGTACCACGGCCTCAGTGCCAAATGCAAGTGCGAAGGGCGTCTCTTTGGTGGACGTCCTGGGGGTAGTTCAGAGTGCCCACAGGATGCTATTGAGTTCATCAGCCCAATTTGCCTTAGCTCCATCGAGTCGCTTTTTCAGTCCCTGGAGGATAGCTCTGTTAGTGATCTCGGTTTGGCTGTTGGTCTGAGGGTGTGCCACCGAGGATAATTTGTGCCATATGCCTATGTTCGTTGTGAATTCTTTGAAGGTCTTGCAGTCGAACTGCCTGCCATTATCCGATATGAGTACTCTTGGTATCCCAAACCTACATATGATGTTGCCTCAGACAAAGTCTATCATCTTTCGGGCTGTAATTGTGGGGATGGCCTCTACCTCTGGCCATTTTGAGAAGTACTCCACGGCCACCACTATAAACTTCTTCTGCCCCGTGGTCTTAGAAAAAGGTCCCAAGATATCTATGCCCCATTGCGAGAATGGCCATGGGCAGATATGCTGGACTGAAAGGTGGCCGGTACGTTGATGGCGTTAGCGAACCGTTGGCATATGTCACACATTCGGACGAACTCCTCAGCTTCTTTCTTGACAGTGGGCCAGTAATAGCCTTGTCTAAAAATTTTGTTCGCCAATGTTCTCGCTCCTTTATGAGCCCCACACATTCCCTAGTGTATTTCTTCCAGCATCTTGATTGCTTCGTCTGGGCCTACACATCGGAGCCATGGAGTGGATTTTCCTCTTCTGTATAAGGTCCCCCTCACTGCTTGGTAATTGGCGGCTCGAGCAATGATAGAGCATAATTTAGTCCATTTTATACTAATATTATTGATGAATATTTACATAATTTCTGCTTAATTTATTATTTTTAATATTATTTTGCAGAAAATAGTGTAAAAGGACATTTTGGAGAAAATCCCCTAAAACTGTCTCATTTGGAGCAAAAGAGAGCAATCCACACATGGATCCGCAATCATGGACCAAGCTCCCGCACAGGCCCGCGCCCCGCACAGTCCAGCTCCTGGGCCGCGCATTGCAAGCATCCGCGCATGCCCGCACGTTCACGAACATGGCCAGCAAATTCTCACGTGGGCCCGCGCCATCTCCAACTGCACATGGCCACATTCCCTTTTGCACTCACGGCCCATTTCCGCACATTCATTCACACAATGGACCAAGCTCAAGCGCTTGTTGGTGGACTACTCACGCATGGACCCACCTTCGCCAATGCATTGGACCGCCCAAGGCATGCTCCAAAGACCAGCACATGGACCGCTTCATCAATTCCTTCACAAGCACGTGGACTCCACCTTGCACACGTGGACCAAGGCGCTTCAATGGGCCCGCCAAAGCACATTCAACGCCAAACACTCACACCTGCACGTCCAACGCGCATATTGGACAGCCCATTCCCAAGCCAAAGCTTTGCACGGTACCAAGCACATGGCCCACACACCACTGCACTTCACCAATTCTTGCGCGAGACCAGTGTACCTCAGCAACTCACGCGCACGCGAGATAGCAACTTCCTAATTAGTGCGTCCCTCTGCACTCTATTTAAGGGACTTTAAGCGGCCAGAGAATTCATCTCGCCTGTTCGGCGATTTCCGCAGCCCGGCGCAAGAATTTCTTCGGTTTTATTTTTCTTTTCCCTTTTATTTATTTTTAGTTTTTAATTCAGTCAATGAGTGGCTGATTTCTTCATCTAGTTGAATATTGGTTGAAACTTTAGTTGTTTAATGAGTTGTGAGACTTGATCAAATATTGTTTAATTTTGGAAATTCAATATTCATGCAATTTCATATTTAATTCTCATATTATTTTGTTATTGAAATCTATATTGATTTTTTATTACAAAATAATTATTTGTTAGTTTGAATAATTTAAATCCGTAATTATTTGGATTATTCTTACATGAGAACACTTGAGATAAAATCTAAGGAAATTGCATGATCTACCGTTATCTCATACGTTTGGGTAGCTAGGATTGGATCTCTCTATTTCTTAATGCAATTGACAATTGTTTTGATGCCTAAGGTCCAAGAACGTTTTTTGGCAATTTGTTGATTAGTAATTAATTAGAGGACGTTCCCTAATTGGTTTAATCATAAGGAGAGATAATGGTGGTGAGAAGCGTCTTCCATCTCCATAACTAATCTATTGAATCAACCCAAAAGAACAAAGTGTCTGTGATCAATCCCAACGATTAAAGTGGATCCAATACTTCAACTAGAGCTTTCTTATTATTTATTTCTCTTTTATTTTATTATTCGCTTATTTTAATTGCTTTTAGTAGTTTGTTAATCAAATCAATCTCAAACCCCCCATTTTACTTTTACTGCAATTTATTTTTATTCCGCTTTCAGTTTATCTCATTTTTTATTTATCTCATTGTTTCAGTTTATTTTATTGGTCTTGTTGAGAAAAATAAATAGGTAATCAATTCTCTGTGGATTCGATCCTTCACCATTATCTGCAGTTGTAAATTGTTGATAACCAAGAAGGTTATTTTTGACCGGCTTCGACAACCGCGAGTCAAGCAACTATTTCTTTGCTTCATCTTTGTCTTCAGGAAGCTTTCCCTTCTCAAGGTATTCCAAGTATGGGGTCATCCAGCTTTGGCCCTGCTCAACCTGCATTACAGTGGCCTTTTTGTCAAAAGCAGGTGTGCTAATATGTTGGATGTATACCTCATCAGGGAGTTGTTCCAACTCCTCTTTAGACAATCGGCTAAGCAGGTCTGCCTCCTCATTGTCCTCCCTGGGTATCCTCTAGTACCGTACTATGATCCTCTGTTCGACGAGCTCGACCTTTATGGCTTTTACTTTCGCCAAGTACTTCTGCATGGTTTGGTCCCTTGCCTGATATGCCCCTGTTATCTGGTTGATCACTAGCTGGGAGTCGCTATTTATTTCAAGATCAGTTACCCCTACCTCCATTGCGATTAGCATCCCATTTATCAAGGCTTCATATTCTGCTACATTGTTAGAGGCTTTGAATTCTAGGCGCAGAGCGTAACAGACTTTGAAACCCTCGGGTCCTTTCAGCATTATTCCTGTGCCACTGCCCCCAGCGCCAGATGCCCCGTCTACATACAGCCTCCAACCGAATTCTTGAGAGGACTGCCCCTCTTTCTCGTTTCCCAACGCTTTCGAATATGACTCACTCGGTTCTGTCTGCTCTTCATTGAAAGAGCACTTTGTATGAAGTTAGCAAGGGCTTGAGATTTTATGGTGGTCCGAGGTCGGTACTCTAAGCAGTAAGGGCTAATCTCAATGGACCACGCGAGCATCCGACCTGACGTTTTCGGCCTGTGGTGTAACGACCTGGAAACCGGTACCCCTTAGTAACGGTCCGACCCATCACTGGCACTAGGATCCAGATCGGCTTAAGGCCGCCGGGACCCGTAGTCAGCCAACTATACTCTCTGTGTACCTGATAAATCCCATACATGATACAAAACGACTCAACAATCCTGTAAAACTCTGTAGGCTTAACTGCTGCTGTCAGATATGTCAATCTGAAATGGCCTTCAGGGCCTATACTAGGGACTACTATCTGCTGTGGGTCAAGGGATTGAAACCCTTTTAATCTGTATCACATCCCATCGGTATCTCATCAAAGCCATACGTTAAGCCTAACTCACACATTTCTCATCAAGAAACGTAAAACAGGATACATGTACAAAGGGATTAATCATACATCACACTATGGCAAAGACATTAGAGAAAGCACAAGTCTATCCAGTAACTGACAGTACATATCGATACATGACATGACAACTAATCTGTTAATTACATCATGTCCACTATGCTATTACAAACATACATTCATGCATTACTTTCCTCTGTACTCTTGCTGACTTTGACTTCCTTCCCATAGCTATCTCAGAACCTGCAAAACTGGGGTTAAGGGAGTGGGATGAGCTCTAAAGCCCAGTGAGGAGGAACAATAAAAACAGTTCATTAATTACATGCTCTCATGAAATGCATCACATCACAAACATATCATCTCAAGGATGAACTTGTCACCATAGCCCTCTACATACATAATAGTATGTCCAACTGTGCCAGGGGCGATTAGGCCTCACCTGGACTACTCTGAAGTAACTCATATCATAACATGTCCAACTGTGCCAGGGGCGATGAGGCCTCACCTGGACT